>NC_056728.1:1611324836-1611342707 GCF_019279795.1 Protopterus annectens
TCAAGTTATCCTGGTAACAACATTTGCAATTAAAGGATATTTTATCTGGGGAGATGCTGAGAAGTGATGAAAAGAGGTGCTGCAATAAAGAGATCAAGAGTTTTAGGACATGATTTGGAAAGCATAAAGTTGTCAGATTTCTGATATTGATCAGGACTCTGCAGTACTAGTCCAAGAAGTAAAAACAAAATGGCAGACATGACTAGGTTGTCCGTTATTAGCAAGGGACAAGTGGGATATTGAGAAAGTGGACACAGTCTAAGGTAACTTGTTTAACTGCAATCATACTTCTTAAAGCTGTCCAAAAATGGCAGCAGTCTTCTAACCAAATTAAGAAGAATTGTTTGGCTAGAGACTGATTTATGTTGGAGGTCCCATGCTGTCAAAATGGAATACTGAACATGATTTGTGAATGCCATGTCCTTATGGGATAAGCATGAACTACAATTTTGCCTAGGCCCAAGGCAACCAGTCTCGCAACTAGATAATGTTGCATTGTTAATTCTAGGTGATAAAGAGAAGGATAGTGTGGTTACTGAGACTTTATGTAGCTGGCTTAAACAGGTAGTAGAAAAACCTGAACATTTTCCTTTTCAAACTGTCTGAAATATTAACAAGATGGTAGTCAAAACAGCTATGTTCCTAAAACTCAGTTATTAGCAAGCACTGGTCAGTTCTGAAAGCAAAAATTAAATGCATAGTTTAAATATTTTCCACCCCCAAAACATGTACTTTACAAGTGTTTTTCCTCACTTATTACACGTGTCACATACAACTTCAAAAACTGTGGCACTACTTTGGCAATATTTGAAGATGTTTGTGTTCTGCTATATCATATTAAAACATAGTCCATTTAACTTTGATTAACTGATTTTCCATTACAGATTACTGGTATTGTAACACTAACAGACAGAGTGGAAACTCATCATGGTAAAAACGTCACCTGAAGCTGTCAGGATGTACTCTACTAGGGCTGCTGCTGCAACCTCTGCTGCCTTCCTGAAAGGAGACCCTACCAAGGACATTCTGGAAGCTGCTTACCTGGTCATCGGTGCATACCTTTACCAACCACTACCTCTTATCAGCTTTCTCCAGGTCTAGAGCAGGATTTGCCACTGCCTTTCTACAGGGCATCCTCTCCCTATAATCTTCCTTCCACTCTCATCTCAGCTTTGGGAGTCATCTCGCAAGTCAGGACTGCAACACTGAGAACATAGTACAGTTGTGTACATTTGCCATAAATGTAGATGTTTGAGTGCATTCACTGTTGCAGTTTTCCCTCCCTCCTTCCTCCTTTGCCTACAGTGGTAGTCTGTTTCTAACTTCTTCCCATTTATGGTAAGTGTACACAAACTGTACTTTCCTCCGACCACCTAGGGTAACGGCCATCACCACAAGTTGCTCCTCAGAATGGACTTGCTAACACAACAGAAAGATTCATTGTTTCACTCCAACCTGTCATTTCTCAACCTGACATTATGGACAGGATTCTGGTCCCCATAAGACACTTATTTTCTAAGGACATGCTACAAGTTCTCCAGGACTCAAGGAAACCTACCAGGAAATATAATATGACTAAATGAAAAAAAAAATTACTAGGTGATGTCATGCTCATAAACAGGATTTGGTACGGCCGAATACCCCAGGGGGCCTCCCTAATTTGCGCAAGCTGTTGAAATCTTTGTCAAGGTACACTTTGCCATTTCTGCATGCCTGCCTACCTTCTGATCTTCCTCTTCTGTCCAGACTTAAGGTAAAATGCTTCATAAAAGGCGTACTCCACCTAAAGTTATCTTGCCTGCTTGGGACCTCAGCTTAGTGATGGAAAAATTCACCGCCCTCTTTTTGAACCAGCTGCTTCTCTCAAATTTTGTACTAAAAAAACATTCTGATAGCCCTCACCTTGACTAGATGAGTCCTTGAACTACAGACTCTTATGGCAAATCCATTTCTTATTTTTTTATATAGACTGAGTGTCAGTCCCATTCTTTATGCCTGAAGTGGTAAATGAACTGTCTCTCAATTGGGCCATACATCTTATCACTTTGTTTCCTTATCCACAAAATAAGAGAGAGGATTCTACATTCTCTTGATGTACATAGATAACTCAGATTTTGTTTGAATAAGAATAAGGATATCAGCAAGTCTGACCAGTTGTTTCACTTTCCAAGGTTCCAGGTTAGTAAAAACCACAAGAAAAACCTAGCCAAGCTGGAGTTTTCACTGTGATACCATAAACTCCCTGTAATAGAGGCCTATGGGATACATGCATATGACCCCTTAAGGACATTGAGTGTTTCATCAGCTATATGGTTTCTGAATGTCCATGACGTTTTACCTTTTCTTTTTAAGTTTTTGTGGATACATTCGGGTCAATAAAGGCAAACCCCTCTAGCCGTGGATTTGCATGTTTTGGCTTTCTTATGACCTCTTCAGCACAGCACAAGTAGACTGTTTGGCTGTACTTGAGAAACGCAGGGTCTTTGCACCCAGCTGATTTCTGTAAATATCACAATGAGAAAACTCTAGCTAGGCTAGGTTTTTCTTGCAATTTTTACTAATTGGTTTGTCTGTTTGACCTTTTTACTCTAAGGTTCCAGGTTAGGGAATATAGTGTGTATGCAAACTGTTAACCGGATTTCTGCATCCATTACTTTTTGTTGCACTCAATATGACAAATCCTTTTCATCTCCAGCAAAGGTACATTCTGCTAGAGCAATGGTCTCATCTGGAGCATTTTACAAGGAGATTCCAAAAGCATCCTAGAAGCAGCTACTTTGTCTTTTGTACATACCTTTATCAAACATTACAGAGTGGATGCTTTTTCTAAATCCAGAGCCATCTTCATCAGGTCAATCCTGTCTGGATAACTGGACAGTTCTCGTATTTCTCATCCAACCACCCTTCACACTTCCTAAATTTTGGGACTCTCACAACAGTTTGGAATACTGCAACAGAGATCTACCAAGGGACATAGTACAGTTGTGTAACAACTTATCTTTACAGTAGATGTTCTGCTGTTGCGGTTTTCTTTCCCACCATACCTTCCCTCTTCTCTTGTGCTTTCTTCTTTTCCTCATGGACCAAAGGGGACCACTGTCTTTCTGTTTCTCTTCCCCGTAGCTGGCCATTTTATTTTGTTACTCAGGCCAGCTGGCTTGGAGATGGCCTGAAGATTTACGCTTAAATGTCTTCTGCACCCTTAACCTATGGGCTTAGGTCGTATGTCGGGCGTATGGCGCTATGGAAGGTTTTGGTACCCCAGACAGAAGTCAAGGTTATTTGGTGAAATAACCCAGCCATTTGGAATAATGCGACAAGAGGACATCTACTGTTATGCTAAGTTTTTACAGCTGTATTTTCCTGGCATTAAAAAGCACTGTGTACTCTGTGTAGCCCAGCAAATTAATACTGTGTTGTTCTGTAAGTAAAGTACCAGATTGATGGACTAAAACTTTGTCACTGCCTTCCTCATGTACTGCATTGTGTGTTTAAACAATCATTTGAAATGTCTAGGTACAACATGTCTGCATAGAACAAATTGCCATACTTTGATTTAACATTACAGTACAGACTGATGTTAGTTGTTAACAATACACTGCCTGTTAAATAGATCTGGGAAAAAAGTCTGTTATGTATGATCCTGTATTACAGCAGAACAGCATAATGTCTCATCCTGAGTTTTCATTGTCAATAGTTTTACATACAGAGCAAAACTAATAAAAATGTCATGTTCTGTAGATTCATGTCCAGTATTTACATTTATCAAATAACCTTCACATTCTGACCGAGTAAGACGCCTATCTCTCATTACAGCCGAGTGACCCCTTCAGATGTCCTTCAAGGATGCATCTGCAGTCCTAACATATGGGTTGTCCTGCCTCAGGCAGCCCTTCGGTCGGCCGGATTCCAAAGTCTGGGTCTGGCCTCGGCTGATGTCGCACTTCACCCGACGTCATAGCTGCTGTTTATTGGGTATAAAGGCATCAGCCGACGCCATTTTCCTCAGTCTTTCTTGCCGTGCGGTGCCCTAAGCAGAAGCTGTTCGCAAGTGCCGGTCGGTCAGATCCAGAGATTTCTACTACCGAAGACTTCTAAAAAGCTAAGTACCCCGTTGGGGACTCTTTCTTGCCTCAGCCAATGTCAGACAAAGTAAATAATTGTTTAACTTGTGGGAAACAAATACCTCATAAGGATTTTCACTCTTACTGCCTTCCTTGCTTAGGCCCAGACCACGACGTATCAGCTTGTCTAGCCTGTGCTTCCTTCAACCGACGGACACTTAGACGTCGGTTGGAGTTTGCATTGGAGTTTTTTGGGCCCGCTTTTGCATACAAAATGCCGTCTGAGACTACGACTACTCAATTAGCTAAAAAGCGCAAGGAAAAGGACCGACATTCGCGGTCCGCGGTTTCGGCTGAAACCACGGTTAGGCCAACTGCGAGTGTCTCAGTTTCGGCTGAAACCGAGCCCCCGGTTCTTCCTTCAGCCGAAAGCATGCCTCCGATAGCCGAGGCCTCACAGAGCATGGCTGAATCTGCTACTGAATTCACTGCTACAGAAGCAGACACCCAGGATTTGTCAGATACTATTCCTTTAGACATATCTACCCCTGCACGTGGGGCTGCTAGACCCCCTGCTTCTATGTCTATCAAGGCTTTTGCCAGGGCTAAAGCAGCTAAATCTTCTAAGGCCTTACCTGCTAAAACTCCTTCACATAGGCCTACCTCTAGTTCCCAAATACTCAGCCTGGCTGAGGATCTCATTCCTTTGATCAGGGGATCCCAACCTCACCCAGACAGGGCCTCTCAGCCCCCTCCAGACAAGAGGCCTAGGACTGAACCCCCAGAACCTGTCTCTACAGATTATTCCTCTGATGACTCAGACATTTCAGACCCTCACGAAGGCCCATATTCTCCTTATGAGGATTCTGATGCAGAAGACTCCATTCCTTCTGCTTCTCCTCCTGAAGAATTTTCCTTTGGGGAAACCTTGCATGCTATGAGGGAACACTTCCAATGGCAGGGCCAGGATTTTTCAGGTTCAAGGAAAAGGCTAAGGACCTTTTTACACTTACCACAGCATAGGCCTTTAGCCATTCCGCCAGTACTAACAGTTGTTGATGATGCATATAGTGATGCCTGTACTGCCCCTGATTCTCTTCCTCCGGCCCCTGCCAAGCCAGACAGATATTACAGGGTCCCGGACACTCATTACCATTTGTATAAGGCTCCTGTTGCAGACCCTGAAACCATTTCACAGGGCGCTAAAGGTGTGGCAGCTGCCTCTGCCATAAACCCTCTTCCCTCTGAAAGGGAATCTAGAGCATTAGAGAGATGGGGTAAAAAGGTTTATACTTCTGCTACTCTTTCGGCCAGGGCCTTGAACTGTCAATTTCACATGATTCAGTACCATGAATTTTGGTTAGACCAGTTAAATAAAAAACTGTCTTCTCCTGAACCTTTAGACCGCAAGTCTCTTCAGGATTTGGTACATAACTCTCAGCAGGTCAGTAACCATTTCTTAAAATGTGGCTATGATGCACTGGAGGCTTCCTTTAGATCAGCTATGACTGGAACAGTGATTCGAAGGCATGCCTGGTTAAAAGAACAATCCTTACCAGACCATGTTAAGTCAAAACTCCTAGATGCTCCCATGGAGAAACAAAGTTTGTTTGGCTCCCCTGCACAGGAGGTTCTAAAGAAGGTGGAAGAAAAAGCAAAATCTGTCCAAACAGTCAAGAATTTCTTACAGGTCCAACCTCCGAGGTTTAGCAGAAATTGGCCTTCGAAGAATTGGTCCTTTCCAGACAACTCCAGAGCAGAGAGGCAGAAATAGACGCCCAGAGGCAGAGGTCAATCTAGGGTGCCTACAGGGGCGCCAGTGGCAACCTACCAACCAGAGAAGTACTGCCACAGATCCAACTACAACCACTTCCACAGGGCAGACACAATGACTTGGCTCTAGTTCCGCCTACCAGGGAACAACTGGAAGCACCCTTGGGCGGAAAGCTAGCCTTATTTTCCGACAACTGGCATTACATTACAGGAGATAAATGGACTTTACAAACAATAGACAAGGGCTACAGGTTTCACTTCCACACTCTATCAAAAAAGAGAGGAATGCCAAACCTACCACCAAGCCAAAAAACAGACGCTGTAAGACAAATCAGCAACTTACTAAGGATGAGAGCTATAGAAGAGGTACCACCTATGGAACAAGGCCAAGGATTTTACTCCAGGCTTTTCCTTGTACCAAGAAAAGAAAATCAATGGAGACCTATTCAAGACTTGTCCGCACTCAACACATACCTCATTGTTCCAAAATTCAAAATGCTGACCCTCCAGCAGCTTCTTCCCATGCTGGGCAAGGAGTCTTGGCTGGTGACTCTAGATCTCAAGGAGGCATACCTGCACGTCCCTATACGACCAGATTGCAGAAGGCACCTCAGATTTCTTGCAGGATCAGAGCATTATCAATTCTCAGCATTGCCTTTGGCTTATCTACTGCCCAGAGTATTCACGAAATGCCTGGCATCAGTAATTGCTCATTGCAGGCTTCAGGGAATTCAAATTTACCCATACCTGGACGACTGCCTAATACAAGCAGACAACAAGGCAAAATTAACAAAAGATTTGGAAAATGTCATACAACTGTTGCAAGCCTTGGGATACACAGTCAACATGCAAAAGTCAAGACTAGTACCATCCCAAAGGATAACATTCTTGGGTGCAGAACTGGATACATCAACTCAGATGGCTTTTCTCACAGAAGAAAAACAAAAGCAACTACCAGTCTACTTCATGACATTAACAACACAAACTCGACTTACTGCAAGGAAAGTCCTGCAAGCCCTGGGCTACATGGCATCCTGCATAATATTGGTTCCACATGCCAGGCTGCATATGAGAAAGGTACAATGGTACCTAAGGAATGTATGGTCTCAACACAAGCACAGTCTAGAAGCCCAGATTCCAATAATTCCATGCCTGAAGCAAGAATTCCTGTGGTGGGCTCAGGCCTGTCAGTTGAACAGAGGCTTGCCTTTCCACAAACCTCATCCAAGCCAGACCATCACCACGGATGCCTCAGACCTAGGATGGGGGACACACATGGTGGACAAGTGTATACAAGGCCTATGGACCCAAGACCAGCTGAATCTACACATAAATCTAAAGGAGATGCTGGCAGTGAAACATGCGATCCAGGCATTCAGACCGCTCCTTCAACAGGGTCATCTGCTGATAAGGACGGACAATACCACAGTCATGTGGTACATCAACAAACAGGGAGGTACACATTCATATCCTCTATGCCGGATGGCAATGGACTTGTGGAATGTGGCCCTGAATCTCAACATTCAACTTCAGGCCAGATTTGTACCAGGAAAAGAAAATTCTCTAGCAGACACCTTAAGCAGAACTACCACGGATGCTCACGAATGGATGCTGCATCCAGATATCTTCAAAGCCATAACAAAGAAATGGGGACTACCAGAGATAGACCTGTTCGCCTCCCCACACAACCACCAATTGAAGAAATTCTGCACAAGAGCATACCACCCACTTGCTTGGAGGGTGGACTCTTTCCTTCAGCTGGAAAAACCTGACAGCATATGCATTTCTACCTCTTCCTTGATGTACAAAGTTCTACTGAAGATCAGAGAAGATCAGCCAAGCGTAATGCGGATAGCTCCAGTCTGGCCGAGGGAACATTGGTACCAGCTACTGAGAAGCATGTCTCGGACACCGCATGGCCTCTACCTCTATGTCCCTTACTTCTAACACAGGACAACTACAAGATCCTACATCCAAACTTGAAAACACTGCAGCTAGCTGCTTGGAATATTGCATAAAACAAAATAACCCAGGTTTATCTCAGAGGGTTAAGGACATTATCCTGGAGGCACGACGACCCTCCACAAGGAAGACTTATTCAGCCAAGTGGAAAAGATACCTCATTTGGAGTACAGCAAAGGGAGAAAATGTCTCATTGGCAAACATAGCACACATCCTGGAATATTTAGCAGAACTGTTCCACAATGGCCTGTCTTACTCCTCCATTAAGATTCATGCATCAGCAATTTCAGCAGAATACAACATGGATCCTCCTGTCTTCTCTCATCCTCTACTCAGGCAGTTCTTGAGAGGAATCAAAAATGTAAAACCTCCAAGGAAACCACCTTTACCTACATGGGATCTCAACTTTGTGCTGGAAAAGTTAACACTTCCCCTTTTTGAACCAGCAGCAACAGCAGAATTACAGTTCTTGTCTTGGAAAACTGCTTTCCTGCTAGCAATCACTTCAGCAAGAAGGGTATCTGAGTTACAGGCATTAATGGCAGTACAACCCTTCCTCATCTTCCATCAGGACAGGGTCTCTCTGAGAACTAACCCTACCTTTATGCCAAAAGTGGTCTCCAGAGTATCTTTGAACCAAGCGATTCATTTACCTACATTCTTCCCCAACCCACAGAACAAGGGGGAAAGAGTGCTACATACCTTGGATGTGCACAGACAATTACGCTACTATCTGGACAGAACTAAGACCAGCAGAAAAACTGACCAGCTTCTGGTAGCATATGCAACAGGAATGCAAGGAAAAGCAATTTCAAAACAGACAATCTCAAAATGGATAGGAAATTGCATTCGATTTTGCTACTCTTTTCATGGAAAGACAACTCCTGAAAATATCAGACCTCATTCCACAAGAGCTACAGCCACCACTACAGCTTTCCTACGAGGAGTGGCTACCAAAGACATTTTAGAAGCTGCTACTTGGAGCTCCGTGCATACATTTGCCAAGCATTATAATCTTCCCTTATACTCTAAATCCCGAGCAGGTTTTGCAACTGCTGTTTTGCAAGGGATCTTAACTACACCATCTTTATCTTAGTGCCTCCTCCCCCAGTTTGGCTATGGTATTCTACCCATATGTTAGGACTGCAGATGCATCCTTGAAGGACATAGTACAGTTTTGTACCTACCATAAATGTAGATGTCCGATAGGCATGCATCTGCAGTCAGGATTACCCACCCTCCTTCCCCTCTGTGGTATTCCTAGGGTATTTACCCCTCTTTTAGCTAGCTGGGGGAATCTATTATGGTGTATTTGTTTGTATATATGTATATATATATATTTCTATATTGTTTGCTCTCTACTGTTTGGAATTATTTGCATTTATCCAAATTTAGCCTTCCTAGAGGGCACCTGGCATCTGGGGCAAGAAACACTGAGGAAAATGGTGTCGGCTGATGCCTTTATACCCAATAAACAGCAGCTATGACGTCGGGTGAAGTGCGACATCAGCCGAGGCCAGACCCAGACTTTGGAATCCGGACGACCGAAGGGCTGCCTGAGGCAGGACAACCCATATGTTAGGACTGCAGATGCATGCCTATCGGACATCTACATTTATGGCAGGTACAAAACTGTACTTTCTTTCTGCAGTTGTAGTCTGATGACACCTCTAAGCATCAAATATTGCTTGTTCAAATTTGTATTAATAGTTCCAAAACCATGCTACATACAAACTATTAAAATATTTAATCTTGAAGCTACATGACTGCCAGCTAACATCAGTGGTATTTGACAGCTGTCTAGTGCTGATAGAGATATTAATTGTTCAAATAATATTTATTTACATAGTCATAAATGTCATGTTTTTCTTAATGTCTCAGTAACCAAGTAGCACAGACAGAACTGCTTAACCTCATATAAAAGCTCTCAGATGTACGAGCAAAATGCTGTTTACCCTGAGAGTAACTTGATTGGTTCCTGAATATTAAGTTGGTTATTAAATATTAGAAATGTAGTAGTTACTATGTTTACTGTGACTTAAACTGGATTTTATAAGATCTAGAACCTAAAGAACACTAGTATAAAATAGTCTGTGCTGAAGAGGTTGCTGTTTACACTTCTTTAATAACCTCTATGGTTCCAGAGCTATGTACATTTGTTTGAACTGTGAGGACATAATTTGATTTTGTCAAAAGCTGAAGCTGTGCTCATTGGAAGCTACAGTGCAAACTTCAGAGCTCCTTTGGAGGGAATGCGTTAGACACATCTTTGTAAGTGCTGTACCCCAAGCATATACCACTGCCACTAACTCAGTGCCACAGGTGGTGTGCTATAAATAAGCAGGGTAATAAGGATGGGATCCTCAAAAAATGTTTAAATGAGTGAAACAGTTTTCTGTACCACTGCCATTCTTTGACAAAATGCTTCTCATTGACCATTTGTTCAGTTGTACATCTTCACTAATTAATTCCCATTGTGTCTTATTGGAGCTTCTGGAGTAAGATACAGCTTCATTTCTGAATACTTTGTTCCTTCTCTGGGTATTTTGGTAATTTTCCACTTATCTTCCATCCATCCCCAGACGGAATGGTTATTTATGTGATAGCTGGTATTCCACACCTCTCCTCTTCCCAACTTATTTAAAGTGCTAAGCACAACCCCCCCCCCCAGCATTCTGCAGTAATATGCAGTCATCTGCAAACAAGTTAGAGTTTTCCCCACTTCCTCACCTATGTAGCCTTGTGAAAACCCTCTTTTTCATCAGTTCCATTACCGTGAAAAATGTGTGATGAAGGGGTGGTTGCTGCATACCCTATCAACCTTGTCTCTTAATGAATTGCCTGTTTTACTGCTGTGTGCTTAATGGGTCCCAGATAGAACACTTCCATCAAATGTCTAGCCACTCCCAACTATTTTCCCCCCTTGTGAATAATACCTTTCATTCTTTTCCTTGTCGGATCTCTGTACATTCTTACTCTCTGCTCATCCTTCACTCTCATGTTGTGCATCATTCATCAGATTCCCTCTGTTCATATAAATTTTTTAGAATACTTGGGGAAAATTCTTACCTTTTCTCCCATCACCCTCACCTCCCTTTTCTTGGCAGATGACCTGGAAATGCAGGTACTATCAGTTTCACTGCTTTTTCTTTGTGTGTCTGCTGGATGTCTTTTCCACTTTTCAGCCTTTTTACATGTTCTGTTATTAACTAGTCTACTTCCCATTGTTCCAGTTCTGGACCATCACTGTCTTTTTCTATCAAAGCTCATCGATTGCTGTTCCTTTTCTTCCTTATAAACCCTGCATTTGTATTAGTACTTTCTTCCCATGTCAGTTTGTTCATCCATCTCACTCCTGCTCCACTAACCTTATTGCCCTCCACCTGTACCTCTTCCATATCTCCTCTTCTCATCAAAAGAAGTCTATCCAGCTCAGTTGCTTGTTAATACAAAGTTCAAAATGTTCTCTGCCTTTTTTTTTTTTTTACACTTCTGCAGTCTCCCACACCTCGTGGATGAAGGTCCGAAGAAGTCTGGCATGTTAACCATATAATATAGTTATTTGTCTCAAACAATTGTACTATTGTACTCACTTTGTTTCCTTGGAGGGTTAACTGTGGGAAGCATGAAGCTAGGTACACTGTTCTAGATCTGATATGCAGTATTATAGAGTGTAACAATAGGACTCTGCTCCTTTGTCTGTGGGAGCTAGAGAATGCAAGAATTACTTTTTATATTTCTCATTATTTTTTTCCTTGTAATTTAGTATAACTATGTCATTTCGCTTGTTATAAGATATCACAAAATTACATCGTAATTGCATTGGGCCGGATTTATGAAAGCTTGCACTGAGTTGTAGAGTAAGACGTCAGACAGCCAATATGTCTGCCGAGCGATCCAGCAACAGCCGGCAGGGGCGTGCATGAGAGCTTCTAAAGCTAGTCTTGCATGGACAGTGTCATGGTATGCAAATTACCTCATTTGCTGCTGAAAGCTATGCAAATGAGGTACATTTGCAATCCAGGAAACACTAAACTGTCCGTGGAAAAATAGTGTTATCTGCAGAAATATACTCTGTTGGTAACGGAGTACCGTCCTGCAAATAGCAAAACGGAGCTGTGACAGCTCCAAATAAAGGATGCATCCAGTTGAGGAAGCATGCCAATGGCCAAATATAAGGCCATTGGCATTTTTAAAGGTTTAAAATTATTAAAATCTATTTTTTTCCCCGATCTCCGATGTTTAAGCTCAGTGCCGCGCAAACATGTGGTGCTTAAAAAAACAAGAACATAATTTAAAAATAGGCATTTTCACTAAAAAGCTTATCCTGCGATGCAGCTGAATGGCAGGCTGAAGACAACATGGCCACAGAGTACTGGTTGCTAGGGGAGGGGGGGTTCAGTGTGAGAGATGTAACCAAGCATTAGTAGGCAATCCTATGCAAATGAGGATAAGGATAGTGAATCCCAATTTTCCCCAGCATGTGAGGCATGTCCCAAGAGTGTAAGTGTAGGAGTAGGTGAGTAGTAGAGTAGAAGATAGGTGACATCATGAGGGGTATGTCAGAAAGGTTGTATGCTTATTGGAGCACAGTGTCCTGTGTTTGCCCTGAGTTGCTCAGGATTGCAAGAGGCATGTCTACAGTTGTCCTTTTTGAAAACCAGAAACCAAAGGTGTACGCCGTGAAAATATCTGAAATTTCTTGCAAACGGGCACACAGAGTGTGTGCGTGTTTGTGCTTATTTGCGTGGTGCTGCCCTGGGCGGAAACAGAAAGGGAAAAGGAAGGAAAAGAAGTAGTAGGAAGTTAACCAAGGAGAACTAGCAGAGCTGCCAGGTGAAATATATCAGAATCAGCCAATTACACAGGCAGCAGACTAGCCCAGCCCAGCCCAGCACTTTAAACGCTGCAAACAGCATTCTTCCCTGTTTTTTCCCAAAAACTCTGCAACACTGCAGTATACAAAGAGGGAAAGCTTAAAAACTTTAAAGTCAGACAAAATGTTAGGGGCTGCTCTTGCTATCATAAACCAACATGTGCAAGGTGCTGAGGGTGGTGATATTGTGAATGATGCTGAGCAACCCACAGTGAGGAGACGGAGAAGAGTGTACAGACCCAGGGTAACCTACCAGGGGCTACATGAGCTGGAGATAGTGGAGCGCTATAGGGTGGACAGAGACCTCCTGCAGCAAAATGTTGAGCTGTGCCGGCCACGCCTCACACACAGAACCAAGAGAGGGGAGCCCATGCCAGTGGATGGATACCAAGGTATGTGTTGGCCTAAGAATACTAGTTACAGGTACTTTCCAGAGACCAACTTGTGATATGATGGGGATTTCACAGGCATCAGCATCCAGGGTACTGCACCAGTTCCTGGATGCCATGTCAGCACATGTCGGTGAGCACGTACATTTCCCCAATTCCCATGAGGCATTGGCCAGCAATATGCGTCTTTTCCACCAAATAGCAGAATATGCACATACACATCAAAGCACCACCCAGTGAGTGGGGTAGGGTCTACATCAACTGCAAGGGCTTCCCCTCCATCAACTGCCAGGTCATGTGCAATGCCCAGGGCATAATAATGAATGTGTGTGCTGGCTGCCCTGGAAGCTATCACGATTCCCACATCTGGCATGTGACTCAGCTGTACCAGAGATTTGCCAATGGGGGATATCCCTGACAGTCACCTAGTGGGGGATGCTGTATACGCACTGGAGCCATGACTGATGACACCCATCAGAAATGCACACACACCTGAACAAGAACTCCATAATGAGGCACATGCACAAACAAGAAACATTATTGAGCATGTGTTTGGGATGCTGCAGTCACGGTTCCAGTGCCTGGACACATCTGGTGGAGCCTTGCAGTACTCCCCAACTACATGCACCCAAATTGTCATGGTATGTGCCATGCTACACAATATGATCCTGTGAAAACAGCTGCAGCAGGAACAGCATGGGGCAGGGCCAAACAGCCCCCCACCATTTCCAAGGCCTGCACAGGCACAGCGTGGCTCGGAGGAGGAACAACCTGAGCCTGCCCCAGTAGGCAGAAGGAGCCGTGCCCAGTATGCCCTGGCCAAGAGGCAACGCATAGCAGATACACTGACTTAGTAGGAACCCTGGAAATGACACCTCTCTCTGACTCGTACATACAATAAAAGGGATGCCTAACTTGACACTACCTGTTTTCAAACATGTATAGGGAGTGTACTATGTGCATCCGACATAAGCAGCCGTGCAGCACCACCTGAGGCATGAGTGCCCTATTTTAAGCAATATAAAGCACTGCTAAGCACATTTTACCAGTATTGAGCATATTTAAATTCAATTGCACGTAGCTGCCCACTGTTCTAACCAGCGCAATATCGGGCAAAGTCGGGTAAACACTCTCATACCTGCTTTCCTGTTCCTTAAGCAGTCTGGTCTGCCCAGCAGGAAAATAAAAAGCAGTGACAGGGCTCGAACTCAGGATACTGTGTACTATAGTCACAGTACTGAACCACTAAGTCATGACAGCATTTCATTGGCACAGACACAACATAACTTACTCACACATACCAGTTTGGGGGGGTGACATACCTAACAGTCACAGCCAGCAGGACAAATGTAGACAAATGCAAACACAAACAAATGCTGTATCATGCCCTCTGAAGAGGCATACGAGTACCCTCCCCCCAGGCCTTTGCAGACAGATAACAGCAGGCCAGGCAGTGTGATGTAGGTTGGGTAGGCTATGATGTCACAAACTAATATGCATGTAATTGGAAGCTAAGGTCTGTAGTACAGTGGTATGCCTCAAGCCAGTACGATAGGCAACAGTAAAGACTGAAATGGAGTACCTGACATAGCAGTGCAGGCCTAGCAAATGTGTATAAGTGTCAGGTGAACCCTTCATCCTATGTACACCCACAGTAACAATCAGGTGTGCCCCCCTGGGTAGAAGTGTACAAATAGCTCTCCCCACTGTATGTAGAATGACTCATGGAAGCCCTGCAGGCACACTGTGTTTCTTGTTGATGTACAACACAAAGGTGAGCCCTGAAGTAAAAAACAACTTGATTTTCACACACATATAGTATATATGCTAATACTGGGCATGCTCACACACTTAAACAAATTTAGCAAATTTCAGTCAGCAACATACTGAAAGGTCATACTGGGCATGCTCACACACTTGGGCTATGTCTGAGTACAGCAGTGGGCCACACATCTGGCAGTTGCAGTTCTTACTCCAGACACTTGTCACTATTCACCAATCTGCCTTGTGCACACACTGATATGAAAACAGACCCATATAATATATTGGATATCTGTCATAATCAAACTGTGTCCTCCAAGTACTTAAGTTGTTCAAAGAAAATGAAAAACCAAAGATGATCAGTAATTCTCCGATCAGTATCGTCAAGAAACAATGAGCACTCCTAACATTATCCAAGCCGTGGTAAAAGAGTCCATAGAGAACCATGAAGCTTTCTTTCGCTATGTCATAAATATCAATGTAAACTCATATATGTTCTGAGTCATTGCAAACTGTAAATGATACATGTACATGACTGACATTGCCAACATCTTGTCAGACAGGTTCATACATATTTACCCCCTTCTCACTGACAAAAGGGCCCATTATCATACCTGGAGATTGTGAAAACCCAGAAATCACATATATAATAGTTAAACAGCCCTTTCCAAACCTAAAAACACTGCGTGTATGGGATAACATGGTTTCCCTAGCTGTGTAATATGTGAACTCCAAAACAAACAGACCCTGCATCTGAACAGTCTGTTGAGACTCACCGTCTGTACAGAATATGAAACTATTGAATGGGTTACAGCAATGTTTGGCACACTTCACGAGTGTTGGTGCATAACAGACCATGGGAACTATTGTCTTATAAGCCTAATAAGCCTGATGTGCAAGGCCATGGAGTCCATCATTATGGAACTCATAAACAGAGCTATTGAGAGCCTACAAACACACAACCCTACCCATTTTGGTTTGGTCAGGGCCAGATTCCAGTTCCTAAACCTGCTAGACAGTTTTCAAGGCAGTCACCCAGGGCATGCATCAATGAAATGAGCTACACACTGCCTACATAGACCTTGAAAAGCCATTTTCCAACATCCCACACACATGTTGTATCCACAAAATCAGCAACCTGTGCATAAACACATATGTCATCTGATGGATTGCCAACTAGGGCACAGATAGATCCCACAAGGTAAGAATTGTGGTCTCCCTTTCAAGCTGGTAACAACTGCTGTCCTCCATGGCTCAGTCCTGGGACCCCTCCTGTCTGGTGCATATTTTTCAGAAATACAGTCAAGCACAAGGGCTATGTTTAGCAAGGTTTGTGGATGACTGCAAAAAGGTTGTCATAATCAATGTTTGGGACAACAGCGACATCCTTAAAAAGGATCTCAGACAGATGTGGTGTTAAACTTATGGGCTCGAGCTACAGTCATATAAATACCACATTGATGCCAACACCCTAAATATGGAGGTAATAACAAGGGATCTATGGACACATGTGGATAGTCATCACTACTTCCAGAAACACATTCACAAAGTGGTTAGAAAATCATATTATATGTTCCCACAAACTGCCAAGGTCTTTGCATGTAGGTCAAAGGAGGTTCCCTCTACTCATCAGTCATCAGACCCATCATAGAGTACCACAACACACTTGCGACGAATCTGACTAGGCACCTTCAGCAGCTGGAAAGATCACTGACGTACCTCAGCAAGAGCATTACTGGCCTCAAACAGTTGCCCCATGCAACAAGACTGAATTTAACTCAATCTGTACTCTGTTGCATACTGTCTACTCAGGTGATCTCTGCCCAAACAAGACAGGTCCATGTCCAATGCAGAACAGATGTACATGTGCTATCTGAAGTAACCCCAAGCTCACTGTATTACATGCTATAGGGATATCATCATCACGACAATAAATAGAACATATTAGACGGATACATTAATAACTCAGACTTCCCTTTCTCTGGAACAGGCTCCCTCCCAACCTACATTAAGCGGAGTCCTTCACTGACACTCTTCCAGAGGAGCCTTGATGAGTGTATGTGAAACTGAACTGTCACACCATGGATCACTTCATCAGCTGTACTGCACAGAGGCCTAGGGAACTAACTCCATGGGTGGTGACAGCTGCACACACTGGCCATACTAATATATGCCTTCAGGCAGATAGCCTATTACCTACCTATGTACCTACCTATGTACCTATATATATATATATATATATATATATATATATATATATATATATATATATATATATGTATGGGGAACACAGTATAATAAGCCACAGATGGATGGGCAGAGATGTGTGTAAGAGGGTGACCATGACAGGGAGCCATCCAGGACTGTCCCACCCATCACACATCCCAATGGCACAAAAGACATATGAGGTGCACATCTCACCCAGTGTACATAACAGCCACCAGTATCTGTAAGCATTACAGTATATGTGGTCCATGTGCCTGCTGTACAACATGACAGTACAATAAAGTACACATCTACTATCTGTAGACATGTACTTGTCACATAGGTTCATAGGTATGTAGTAGACGTCTTCAAAAAGGCATATGTTAGCCTAGGCAAGTTGTGCAGCTTTCACCACCCCATTGGCTAGTCTCCCAAGCCCTCGTTCTTATAGTTAGTACCCTAAGCCCCTTTCTAGTGGGGCTGCTGATGTGATGGCTGGCATGAATTGTCCGTTTCTCATCCACTCATCAAGGTTCCTATTGAAGAGTGTCAGCGAGGGGCTCTGTCTGATGTACATTGCGACTCTGTTCCACAGTATGGCAAGTTTCTGGGATGGTACTCTATCCACGATTTGACGATTTAGTACATATACTAACTGACCTCAAACTTTTTGTAAGGACTGTGACACTTAAAATGCTTTTTGGTAATACTTGTACTGTTGAAGGCTTATGCAAACGGCGTAGCACTTTCATTCCTAGTAATATACCTGTGCTAACTGCCTTTCATGACATATGTGAACTAGAAATTAGAGAATTATACAATAATTCTGTATCATGTAACA
>NC_056728.1:1611343207-1611405707 GCF_019279795.1 Protopterus annectens
ATGTTAAAGCTATATTGTAAAGCAGTTTTATATAGGGTGCTGCAGTCAAGGGCATTTTATATATATGTCGGTGGGGGGCTTTTCAATGTTTTTAGGTATGTTAAAGCTATTCAAATAAACAAATATGTTTTCTTAGCTGTAAGAAAAATAGACTTTACACAATAACAAGATAAGAAAGGCTGGAGAGAAGCAAGTTTAAGTTAATGCAATGACTTTAGACTGCTGGGGTAGAGTAAAAGTGCACTGATTATATGTAGAATTAAAATAATTTTCCTTTAGAAGGGTGGTTGCCTAGATTAATGTCCTTGGCTTAAGCTATAAATTTTTTTTGAAAAGAAAAAGGCTTGAAAAATAAGACTAACTGGTAACAGACGTGAAATGCTGAGTTTCCTGCTGTGTAAACCTAGTCGCTTGTTGTTTTTTCCATTAGCAAATGTTCGCCATGGGAGACGAAATTAGAAGTGGAGGGTAGCTGACCAGGGGAATTTTGTACATTGGCATTTACAAAAATTTCTTCATGCATCTGCAGACTTGCTAGGAGCTTTTTTTCTCACAGTTTACTACTGCATAGACTCGAGCTGTCCGCAGGTGCAAACAATCTTGAGGGTTCTGAACATTCTTTGTCATGTGAAATTAAAATTTTAAAGGTACAATGGCAAGCAGGTCAGTAAAAAATAGGCAAAACTTTTGAGAAGTGAATACATTTGGTTTCATCTAAAGGTAGCCAGTGCAACATTTGTTAGGTCTAAAAGTTAATGTTCTCTGAAAGCATGCATGCGTTTTTTTTTTTTTTACATCTGGGAGAAAAATAAAGTTAAGAAAGCTAAGAAAAGAAAGAACTATCAGCAATCAGTGTAAGTGGGAACACAGGCTGAAACATGTGCTTTAGTATGGGAAACCTTAATTTTAGATTAGGTAATGCCTGTATGTGCAGCTGTCGATTTGGGGCAATCGCTCCTATTTGGAGGATTAAATATCATTTGCTGAAAATGGACACAGTTTAGTATATACATTCTAAGTTAATTGAGAATGGGGTTAATATTAAAATGTAGTTATTTTTTTTTTTTTTTATTTGAGGGTTTCATTAATGCAAAAAAGGTCCTGAAAATGCGATGCAATCTCAAATGAAAATAAACTGTATAAAAGATCAGCAGCCTGCCAAATTGTGTGCGCATGTAAAATAACTTTAAAAAAAAAATCTGTCTTGTATAACCGATGAGAACAGCTTTTGCACATAACGGCTAGTATACACATAATACATTGGAATGTAAATGGCCTTAAGATAAAATGAAAGGAGTACTGAATTATAACAGCAGAGTGCAAACAGTATTGCTGCAGGAGAGACATCTGAAAAAATGAGCATTTGAATTTGCTAAAGAAAGGATTTCAGGATAGATATTCAGCAGACAAATGAAAAGGGGAGTAATCATACTGATTGTTAAAGAGGATCCAGTAGTGCCTGAAGAGGGGAAAAAAGAATAATGGCAGATTTGTGGTAGTAAGTAGTTACTGGCAAAGGAAGAAGGATTATGCTGGCTTCTACCTATGTTCTACCAAAAACTGCTATTATGGAGGTTAAGAAAATCTGGGAAGAAATAATCAGCTTTCATCAAGTAACATTACTGATAGGTGGGGACTGGAACTTGACTTGCAAAAATGAGGATATATCAGGGAACATACAAGGGAACAAATAAAGAGGGTATAGTTCTGAATATAATTATGAAAATATTTTGGTATTCAAGACATGAATTCAGTAGTAGAAACTCAGACGGAATTTACATGTTATTCCCCCAAAGTACAATAACTGGGCAAAATTAGATAGAATTTATACTGCACAGTAACGTGTGTATTTTATGGAAAACTTCAACATATCTAGTAACTATTTCATATCATGCACCTATAAAAATGGCAACAAAATGCAAGGCAATGAAGTAAAAATAATGCACTGACGCTTTCCCAACTACCTGTTAAGAGGAACTTAAAGAAAGGGTGGTGGAATTTATTCAAGTTAACAGAGAATATAGGAATTTCTGCAGAAGGGATAGCTAGTTAATGACAAAAAGGAAAACAGAGTTGAACAATAGGGTAGAAATAACAAGAGAAAGTGATGTGGTTAAGTCACTGGTGCAGTGGGTTGTGTTGTTACCTCACAACAAGAGATTCTCCGGTTCGATTCTCGACTGCAATGTCTTCTGTGCCGAGTTTGCATGTCCAACCTACATTCATGTGGGTTTCCTTCAGGTACTCCAATTTCCTCCCACATTACAAAAAGACATACATCTGGAGTGTTTCTCCTCAGACCTCCCCTGAAAATTGGCTCAGATTTGCCCAGTAAGCAAATGTTAAAAAAATAAATAAAAAATACTTCTGTTATGGAAGTTGCGTGTAAAAAGACAAAATAAAATATAATACAAAAACTGAGAAACAGGCATTAAGATACTAGTAGTAAAAATGTTTTTAGTTCCTTTAGCTTTATACACAGGTCAGCTATAGTCTTATCAACGAGTGGAGAAATTCTTTATCTGGGAAGGGAAGAGGACAAGAGTTAAATGGGATAAGCCAATTGTCCAAGAGAAAAAGGTGGTGTAAGGTTACGAGATTTGAAGGGATATTTTAGAGTTTTTAGCTGTATATGTGTATATATATATATATATATATATATATATATATATATATATGTGTGTGTGTGTATATATATATATATATATATATATATATATATATATAAATATACACACACATATATATATATATATATATATATTTATAAAATGTGTGTGTGTGTATTTACTACTGAAATGTCGGATAGCATTCACGCGAACTGGGAATGGTCAAAAGGCCATACTTCTATTTATATTTATATATACATATACATATGCATATTTACATCATCATGCCTCGGTAGAGGCCTACGACTAAAAAGTAGCAGGTGTCAGGGGCTGCGAAAGCGCCTCACTGAGTACTGGCGACTGGCTTAGGAGAAGCTTCGTCGTCGGCTTTGGACCTCGACAGTCTGTCTCTGTCTTTTTCCTTGCGTTTTTTGTGAACTCCAGTAGACAGAATGCTAAATGACTACATTTCAGGGTAGTAAATCTTGAACCAAAATATTTATAAGCAAAAATATACTGACGCTTAATAGTGCGTTGGTTAAATTTAGCACAAAACTGACAGCAAGGCACGTTGTGATCAGGGCCTAGGCAAGGAATACAGTACAAATGAAAATCCTTATGAGGTATTTGCTTCCCACAAGTAATGCAATTATTAACTTTTACTGACATCGGTAAGGAGCAAGAAAAAGTTTCCCCAACGGGGTACTTAGCTTTAATTTGAAGACTTCGGTTCTGAAACTCAAAAACGAAAATTTCAGGAGTCGGCCGACTGGCACTTGCGAACTGCTTCTGCTTCGGGCACCGCACGGCAAGAAAGACTGATTAAAATGGCGTCGGCTACATGTTTTATACCCCTGACGACCTGATGTCATGGAAGAGGAGACAGCAACCAACGCAGGACCCAAGACTTTGTTTTTCAGGCCGACTGAGGGCAACCTGCCAGCAGATTACCCAAATGTAATGACTGCAACAGTGAAACACGAAGAACATCTGCGAAAATATATATATATTTTGGGGGGGGGGGGTGTAATGAGCTGGCAGGTTTAAAAATTTCCTACAGAATACTCTTTCAGAAATATTGGAGGAGCAAATAGCTGCAACTAAGGAAAAACGAAGTTGTGTACTCACCATAACGTTCCATGTGAGTTGTCCATCTCACTTTCATTCTTTACTGATGGGTTCGGAACCGATCCTCAGTTCCGACTCGGACGCTTTCAAAAGCTCAAGGTCCCCAACTAGCTCGTGGCTTACTCCCTATGCCATGATGCTCTGTGGAATTTCCCAGATCTTGTTTGTTGGTATACTAAATATTGTATATAAAGAATGATTTTTTATCTATCACAAAGAACCAAGAAGAGGGTCAGAGAGGAATAGATGCCAAATAGTAATCCCTTGATCCTCCAGGAGTCAAAGGCTGGGGGCAGGAGGGTGGGACGTAAGAATGAAGGCAAGATGGATAACTCGTAGAACATTATGATGAGTACCATAACTTCTTTATGTGATGTTGTCCTATCTCACCTTATTTCTTTACTGGTGGGACAGCATCCCTAGCACCATCTTTCTTGTGTGGCTCACGAGAGAACATTCTTCAGAACCGTGGACCCAAATGAGGCCCCGTCATTGGAGGCCAAACCGACTTTGTAATGAGTGATAACGATATGAGGTGTTGACCATGTTGCTGCAACACAGATTACATCAATTGGCACTTTTGCAAGAAAGGTGGAAGAGGTATAAACCATCCCTTATTTTGCCTGGATGCTGTTTGTTTACAGAATGGTAGGTGAACAAGATGCAGTCTGACGACCATCTGGATATAGTAGATTTTGCTACTGGAGCACCTTTTTTTACAGTCTGAAAATGATACAAATAGTTGGTCAGTCTTTCTAAGTTCCTTTGTTCTGTGCAAGTAGAAACATAATTGTTTGTGTACGTCCAGTAGGTGTAACATATATTCTACCTTATTGCAATAACTGGGGAAGAAAACTGGTAAGTCTATAGATTGGTTTAAGTTTGATTCAGAGCATACCTTTGGTAGAAAGGACGGGTTTGTATGGAGAGAAACTCTGTCCTTATGGAACAGCATTATAAGGGGGTTTGACAGATAATGCTTGTAGTTCTGAAACATGTTTGGCCGAAGTGATCGCTACTAAAAGAGCTGTTTTCCACATTAAAAACTTTAGATCACATGACTAAGCAGGCTCAAAGGAGGAAAGAATTATGAGAGATAAAACAAAATTTAGATTCCATGGAGATAGAGGTGGTTTAATGGGTGGTTTTAACAGAGCTGCAGCTCACAAGAAGGCTCTACAAAGTCACTGGGGCATATTTGGACCTCCATCTCAAACATGGAAATTAGAAATTGCAGCTAGTTACACTCGAATGGTAGCTGCAGCTACTCCTTCCTGAAAAAGCTTCGCTAAAAATTCTAAAATAGAAGGTAAGGGTGCAGAAAAAGGGTCAAGATTATTTTCTGAAGCCCAGGAAGAAAATCTTTTCCATTTGCTGAGGTACAATCTTCTCTTTGAAGCTTTGTGAGAAGAAATCAAGATATGTTTTACTGAAGGGGAAAGGTCTGGAAGCCTGGCTACGGTTGGAATTGGAGCAGCCATGCTGTCAACCTAAGGGTTTGCAGAGATGGATGGAGCGTGCCCAATGGTTGTGTCAGAAGATCAGGAACTGGGTCCAAAATCTAGGGCTCCTCCAGAAAATGAGGTCACAAAAAGAGGAATCAGATTTGACGAGGCCAGTAATGGGCAAGAAGCACTAAGGTGCTTCCCAACGCATTGGCTTTCTGAAGAACATTGGGTATCAAGGGAAGGGGGGGAAATGTATAGGAGACACGAGTGCCAATCGTGTACAAGTGCGTCCCTTGGGGACTCCCCGGGGTGGGGAGGATTAGGGCAAAGTAGCTGTTGCATTTGACGTTCATGGACTTGGCAAAAAGGTTGCAGCAAGGCTGGCATCATTTCTGTTATGTCTTATTTCAGGGACCACTCATGGGCATTAAAATCGCCCTGCTGAGTTTGTCTGCTATCACACTGGATTTCCCCGGGATGTGCATTACTATCAGAAAACGTTGGGGAGAGGTTGCCCACTGCCATACTCTCAGTGCCTCTTGACAAACGGGGTAAGATCTGGTTCTTTTTTGTTTGTTTACATACCATACAACTGACATGTCTGTCTGGATAGCAATCGTTTCTATCAGGAGGCTATCCTGGAATGCTTGCAACACAAGAAGCACCACTCTCATCTCTAGAACACTGATGTGTAAGTGGGCCTTGTAATCCTGATAATGCCCCCCCCCCCCCCAATCTGGGAAGCATCTGTGGTCACTGTGGCTAATGGTTGTGGAAGAACAAAGGGTTGACCTAAGGTCACTTGACTGGAGTCTAGCCACCACTGGAGGTTTCTCTTGCAAGATTCTGTTAATATGATCTGATGTGACACCCATAGTTCCTGCATGGACTACTGAGTGAACAGTAGCCACTGTAAGTTTCTCATGTGCAGCCGTGCTAATGGAATTATGTTCATCGCTGCTGCCATGGTGCCCAGTACCTTTAGAACTGTCCTTGCTGGAACTGTCCTTTTCAGGTGGATGAGTGAGACCTGAAGCTGCAAGGTTTGAACTCTTTCTGGAGGCAACTTTACCATCATTGCTGTAGTATCTAGATCCCCTAGTTTATTGTGATCCCCAAATGGAAGCCAAGTGTCAGGGTGGTGTCTCTTACTACTGATAGTAGATGCTTGGTGGTGGTGGTTAGGAGCCAGTCGTCTAGATATGGAAACACTCGGAATCCTAGATGCCTCAGGTAAGCCGTAACTACTGCCATACATTGGTGAACACTCTGGGGCTATAGTGAGACCAAAGATTGAAACTGGTAAGGACTGGCTCCCAGCCGAAAGCGTAAATGACTCCTGGATGGCCTGTCCATTTTTATGTGGTAGTACACATCCTCGGGGTCTACAGAGCCCATCCAATTGTCTCTTCCCAAAAAAGGAAGTATCCACTGCAGTGTTACCATCCAGAACTTTGTCTTTGTGACAGATTTGTTCAAACTGCTGAGATCCAGTATGGGTCTTCAGTCCCGTTTTCTTTGGAACTAAAAAGAACCTGGAGTAAAAGCTCAGGATCCTATCTGGTCTGCGGGGACTGGCTGGATGACTTTTTTCTAGCAACTTCTGTATTTTTATGGTTGCTTGTTTCCTGTGATTGGGTGGAAAATCTGGAATGCTTTTGATACGTGGGGTTGGAAGGGAGAATGTTATACAGTAGCCTCTGGATAGGATGCTTTGTACCCATTTGTCTTCTGTTTTTCTTAGCTAGGCGTTTGCGTACAAGGAAAAATGACCCCCAAATGCCTCCAGAGATGGACAGACAGGGCTTCTTTCAGGACCGCTGGAAGGGCTTACCAAAGAAGGATTCTCTGTAGACCTGGTTTTGTGGACCCCCTTGACCATGTGGTTGGCATCTTCCATTATTGCTTCACCCTCTGCTCTGTGTCTGGGAAAACTCTCTGGGGTTTTTGGAGCCACATCTTCCCTCCCTTTTGACCTTTGAGATAAGGTCTAGAAGGTATGATGAAACAGACTCCAATGGCAGAGAGAGTTTTCCCTTCCTGTTCACACCTGGTTAGCACGTTTTTGACTTTGGGCCCAAACAAGAACGAGCCATCAAAAGGGGCGTTAACAAAGGAAGACTTAAAATGTTCCACAAAGTTACACAAGCGCATCCAGGAAGGTCTCCCAAGGGAAATTCCTGAACCCGCTGCCCTACTCGCTCCATCAACTGCATAGGAAATAAGCCTCACAGATGAGTTTACTAGTGAATTTAAGGTGAAGATCTGGAGGGACTTTGTCTGATGCCCCCCACAGCTGCTGAACCTTGTAGAGCATCTCCTAGCTCCTTCAGGAGATCTCTCTACAGCCTGGTAAAACGTATAAGATAATTCAGGGACCTGAGGGCAAAGGTCACTGAAGAAAATATACACTTTCCGTATCTGTCAAACGTCTGCAACTCCTTATTCGGGGGATGGACAGAAGAGGATGCCTCTGACAATTCCTTCTTGGTGGCCACCGCCACCACCATTGCATCTACTGGGACACCTTTTGTTAGGAAGGATTTATCTTCAGGGGCAGTTATAAAAACTTATTTGGCCTCTGGGGAATAGGCTCCATGGAATCCGGAGACTCCCACTCCTTTTGACAAACCAACTGCATAAGTTATTCGAAAGGCGGAGACACCCAAGTGGCGGAAGGGTGAGACCCAAAAGCCTTCAGGTATACAGAGTCCTCATCAGAAGGGATGATGGGCTTCTAGCTTCCTCTCTGCTTAAGAATCTCCAAGATGTCTGCAAAGGAGACATCCTCAGAGTGCAACCGTGGGGACCCTTCTGAATCATCGTGATCTGTGTCAGATGTGATCAACTCATCCAGGGAGTCCAAATGTTTCCTCTTGCATAGTCTCTTATGTGGGACATCTTCAGAAAGACATTCTGGAGAGTTTTCCGAAGAGATAGGTTCACCCAATGGGGCATCCTGAGGCTTAGGGTCTCCACGTCTGTGTGTAATTGGCTGTGCAGAGATGGACACCAGTGCCTTTGGGGGAGGAATGACTGGATCTGAGAGAGTGGGGCTGCCAGTGGTGACAGCACTCTCCTCAACACCTCAAAAGCCCCCTGCCCATGACCAGAGGAAGCTCCCGGTTCCAAAGAACCAGAAGGTTTCCCCGGCACCAAGGGGGTTGGCTCCCAAGCTGATGTAGGTACAGAGCTCACTCGAGCCGAAGCCCCAAGAGGCAAGTTCAGATCAGACAACTGTCTGATCCGACTGTCCTCCCAAGATCTGATGGGAGAGCGTCGACTCCTAGACTCCCTGAGCTCAAATGGCACAGAGGAAGTCAGAGCAGAGGTCAGGGCCAAAGATCCTGAGGCAGGTCTCGGCACTGACGGTTCCAATACAATCAGCTCCATGCATTCCACCTCCGAAGCCCTGAGGTGGGTTGGAGGAGGAATCAATAGTGATGGGGCAGGTCCACAAGGCTCCGAAACCTTCTGGGTCGGATCCAATAATTTGGCTAGCGCCGGTGTACTCAAAAGCCTCTTCTGTCAAACTCCTGGAGGCTCCAGAAAAGGGGGTAAGAGACAAATTTCTGCACAACTGGTGACCTCAAAGTTGGAGACACCGGTTCCAAAACAGGGGACTGGCTCAAAGTACGCAACACCAACGACTCAAACAGATGGAGCAGAGGTAGATGGTTTCTCAGGTCCGAAAGCCTTCAGATCCGATGACATTTTGGAAATTTTTTGTGAAGGTCCAGATATGTCAGAAGAGGATGAATAACTTTTTGTTGACTTACCAGATCTAGAAGGAGTGGAAGAGCTTTTCTTTGAAGTACTCTCGACCTTCTTCTAAAGATTCTGAAAAAGAAGTCTTCAGTAGTCCTCTTAGAATAACTTTATTTTTTCTCTCAAGGAGAACCCTTGAACTGAAAGAGTGGCATATAGAGCACGACTCTTGTTAAGTGTACTGCGCCAAGGCGGTACACACAGTCTGAATGGCTATCTGTCAAAGGCATTTTTTGAGAACATTTTGAACATTTCTTGAACCCAGAGAGTTTAGACTCTTTCAACTGTTTAGACATAGTAAATACAACTAAGCAACACCAAACAACCTAAACTACGTGTGTGTGTGTGTGTGTGTGTGTGTGTGTGTGTGTGTGTGTGTGTGTGTGTATGTATATATATATATATATATATATATATATATATATATATATATATATATATATATATATATATATAGATATATATATATATAGATATATATATATATATATATATATATATATATACAGATATATATATATATATTTAAATACCACAGAGGAAAAAACAGGTGGGGAAAGCCCTCTACCTTAAATGGGCTAGAAACCACTCTCTAAAGTTAAACGAGCTGGTTATAGAGAAAAAAGGGTTACGTTTTGTGTGTGTATATATATATATATATATGTGTGTGTGTGTGTGTGTGTATAAATATAAATATATATATATATATATATATATATATATATATATATATATATGTATATATAAAAATAAATAAACTGAACAGCACAAAAAAACACACACCAAGAAGAGGATACAAGAAAATATCTAAGGTTTGGCATGAAACGAGAAGCAACCCTTACAAACTACAGACTAACCAATAAAAGTTTCAACTAAAAAACACACTTGACAGCTCTAGAAGCACGGGCCAAGTAAAAAGTGTGGAGTCACTCTCAAATTTAAATGAGCGGAACTCTATTAAAACACACACATACTACAATATTACTTTATGAATAATCCTAATAATAGTAACAATAATATAAAAATATCAATCACACAGAGGAAATGGGATAGGGCTGGACTGCTGGCCTTAAAACAAAAAATGATGGCCCCAGAGATCAACAGTAAGCAGCGGACACAGTCTAGACTGTGAACAACTTGGCTAAAGCACTAATAAAGTAATCGCACACAACTGTAAGAAGAAAACAAGCTAAATAGTTATATATCTGAAGAAAAAAGTATCAAACTTAGTCAGAGCCAGTTGAGGAAATGCCTGATCTATTTAGCAGCAAATGAGATCTGGGGAATTCCACAGAGCATCACGGGATAGGGAGTAAGCCACGAGCTAGTTGGGGACCTTGAGCTTTTGAAAGCAGCCGAGTTGGAACAGAGGATTGGTTCTGAACCCATCAGTTAAGAATGGAGGCAAGATAGGACAACATCACATTGATTCTTTTGAGTTGGGACATAGGAATTGAACTGCCCATACACAAGGTCTTAAGTTTGATTCTATTGGTTGCCAAAAAAAAAATTTACTAGAAAATGGAAATAAAAATGTCAACCAACTGTATTTACAGTACTTAATACGGTAAAAGAGAAAAACAGATGGAAATGGAATCTTTAGAAAAGAGAATGAGTATACACTACATAGAAATACATGGAATTTAGGGGAACAATACAAGTAAAATAATATTCAGGAGGAATGAGGTTTAAGAGAAGGCAGAAATCATGCATTTTTTTTTTTTTGGCCTTACAGATTATTTTAGGGGGTATATGTAAGCCAGATATATGTATATGTAAGATTTATAGATTACTTCTGTCTATTATCGACATAGGTGCTACATCAGGGGGTGAATTTCAAATTTCCCCATCTACTAGACCAGGTTATGCTTGAGAACAGGGTTAGTGATGAACTCTGCTTCACATGGACAGGAAGCCTGTTCCAGAGAAGGAGAATTCTCTAAGCCACACAACTGGCCCTCCAGCACGTCCTATTTAGGTCACAAGCACAGTTTAAGTTCCTAGTTTGAGTAGCTCTGAAGCTATTGGTTTTGAGGATGTGCAAACAATTCATCAGAGTGGGATCCAAGGATGCCACAGAATGCCTCACAACAGTCTATAGGAAGCAAGACTATACAGATAGGGCTTTGAGGCGATCTGCATAGGACATGCTGCTTGCACCCATTTTTCATTTTGTGAGGGATCTCCACTGACATTCCAGTTGCTTAACGTGCCTTGTTAGGTACATGCTGAAGAGGGTGTTGTACTAAATGATGGGTTTGATGAGGACGGAATACAGAGGAATGATGACCTCCTTGGACCTAGATGCCATGCTCTTGCTTACAAATTGAGCAGCAGATAATGATTTCCCTACTACCTTGTACACATGCTGCATGAAAGCCAGGTTACTATCCACATACATTCCCAAACCCCTGACTACTGGTTCATTCTTTGGAGCATACTGTCAATGAGGCAGTTTCCTACTGTGGCCGACTTCACAAAAAGTACCATTATGCATTTCTTGGCACCGAGTTTAAAGCCATGGCTTTGGCACCAGTCATTTGCCTGTGGTAGTCCATCCTGTTTGGATGCTTGTGTTTTGGGGGGTTGTATAACTACTCCTAGTTTGCAGTCATCTGCAAATTTGGTCAGCCAGAGACCTGTTACATTGGCTTTGATTTAACAGAAGGAAATGCCAAAAAAGAGCAGGTCCAGCACAGATCCCGGAGGGACTCCACTAGTGACAGGCCTCTTTGTGGAGGTGATCTCCCCTATCCTAATTTCCTGGGTATTATCTCACACCCAGTTGGCTATTCAGCGTGGAAGTTGGGGGTTTATACCCAATTTTGCGAGCTGGTTTCCAATGCCACAGTAGGGAACTGTATCAAATGCCTTAGCTAGGTCAAGTTAGGTAGTATACACCATTATGCCCTTATCCATTGCCTTGAAGACTTTTTCAAAGTCCACCAGGTTGAGTTGGCATGATCTGCCTTAAGTAAAGCCAGACTGGGTTGGATCCAGTGTCTGAAGGTTTCCTCTGTCATCAACATTAATCTTGTCCATGATCATTTCCACAGTTTGGCACATTAAACCAGTCAGACTTATGGGGCTGTAGTTCCCAGGATCCACTGAAGGACAGCCCTTCTGGAGAGTGATGCCCATTGCAATCCTTCATTCGACTGGCACAAAGCCTGCCTAGAGGATAAGATTAACTAGTGACTCCAGATAGTTTATGCTTCAGGCTATTTAGGCCACCTCCTAGGATATCATTGGAGCTTATTGATTCTGTGGTCTTAGCCTTAAAGAGTACTACTCCCTAGGGATAGTTGGGGGGTTATGTTTGATAGCATTACCTGAGAGGCGGGGGTAAATGGTAGCTGAATTTGTCAGCAGCATACCTGCTATATCTTAGTTCCGTGCAAGTGGCTCCATTAACAATCTGTTCTGCACACTATTCAGCAATGCCTTTGAGGTTTCAGACACAGCTAAAGAAAGCCTTGCAGCTCTCCTTAGCCTGGAAGGTTATCTTTACCTCAAAACTGGCTTTGGTAGACTTAAAAAAAATAAATAAAAATTAAACTAAGGGCAAATTTTTAGCCTGTTGAGTTTTTATCCTGCTGGCCATTAACCTTGTTTCTTTTGTTGTATAATCTGTTTATGTTTGGATTACACCAGAGTGTTTTTTTTTTTTTTTTTGAAGTTTGTTATGGGCTACTTTCTTATAGGCACAACTGTCTCTATGGATCAATTAACACGATTGCATAGTGTTTCTGTGTACAATTCTGCACAGACAGCTGCATCCTTTGGGTTTGGAGGGGCTTGAAATTTTGTTAGGTAATCAGTTGATATGGAGTTTGCCTTAGAGAAGTTCCAAAATATTACCTGGTTTGCTGGGATCACAGAAGTGATTATTTCAAATGAGACAGCTCTGTGGTATGACCTTACCAGAGAGGATACTACACTGGGGTAGTGGAGTATTCTCCCATATTTGTGAGTACCAGCTCCAGTATGTTTGCACCCTTAGTGGACAAATGGACTAACTGGTCCAGGGTGTTTGTGTTTACAAAATCCAGGAATCTCTGAGCCTGCAAGTCTGGGGTTGTGTAGGATTCCCAGTTTATAGAGGGGTAGTTAAAACCCCTCATGAATATGGTATATGTTGGAATGTTCTCTCCACAGAAGGTCTAAGTATGAATTATGGGTTTTGTGGGTCTTGGAAGGTGATCTATAGCTTTTAAGGATATGATACAGGATCTGACTATTATAACTTGGACATAGAGAAGTTCAATTATGTCACCCTGTTTGACCAACCTTGTGGTAGGTCTTTGATGTAAACACCTCGGCCTTTAGTCCCTACTTTGCAGTAGCTGGTCTAAAAAACACCAAGTCTATTATCAGATGCACTACTTTTTTACATAAACACACATGCACGCACACACTGCTCCTGTTAAGACAGGTCTATCATAAGATATAAGAGGATGCACTGATTTTTCACAAATGCATACACATAGTGACACTGCACCTGAAAAGTCAAGTTTATCACAAAATGCAAATATACACACTTGGCTACAGTTGAATTGGAAGAATGCCAATTCACCTCCATCATGTATTTGGGGTGTTGACGAAAACCAGAGCACAAGGACAAGCCTATACAGATCCAGTAAGAGCATGCAGACTGTACAAAGAAGAAACTACAACAAAGAACTCAACCATAGGTATGGACTGTGAGATGGTAACATTATGTACTGCACTACTGTGCCAATGATCAGTAAATTTTTACACACACCTTTATTCTGCCAGAACTCCAAAAATAGCCAGTTATTGTCTATAATGCTAACGTTTATGACTGTTGAAAAACAAAAGATATGGCCAGCCTGTTAGTGTGAAACACACCTCACTCCTTCATACACCTCACTTCTTCATACACGAGAATAAGCCATAGCAATTGTTCACAGACACACACACACACACACACACACACACTATTTGTTTTTCAGTAACTCTAGCAAATATATGTTGCTTAACACCACTCCTTCCATGCCAGGATATACAAACATTTTCCTGTCAAGTAACTTGGGGATATATTGAGTCACTGAATATGAACTCAAGAATTCTCATCCAGATGCTGCTTTGAAAAAAGAACTAATTGATGACATCTACCTTACAGGAACTATCTTTGAAGATGGATTGCTTTAAAAATTACTTAGAAAACCTAAAATTAAATTCTCAAAAACAGACTGATACTCTTAAGGAACTATTACAGCAACATCATACAAAAATAACAAATATAGAGACTTCTCTAAATGACATTGAAGGAAGACTCAAAGAGGAAGCATTCCAAAAAGAATTTCTGCTTAAACAGAATACATGGCTGCTTAACAAAATAGATGACTTAGAAAACAGGGAAAGGAGAAACAACATAAGGATCTTTGGTCTGCCTGAAAACACCGAAGAAGACATTTCATTCTTAACCCAGATTCCTGAATTTTTAGACTTGAAAGAGGAACTTTCATTTGGAATTGAAAGGGGCGCATAGAGCACTGAGGAAACCTGCTTATAACTCAACAAATACTCCACCTAGATCCATAGTTATAAAATTTCTTTAATTTCTGGACAAGGAACTAATATTAAAATCTGCTTGGAGAAAACCACCCTTAAAATACAATCAAAGCCTGATGAGGTTTAACAATGATTATTTCCATAATACTAGAACAAAGGAAAAAATCTGGCTAATAATAAACCTGTTGAAACAAAACAACATTAAAGCACAGCTGGCCTTTCCAGCCAAGATAAAATAACTTTTGCCAATGAGATGAGAACCTTTAATGACTTAGAAGAAGCTACTATATATTCATCAAAAAGAACAACAAAGTGTCTATCCCAGAAGAAATGGAATGGATGGCTCCTACTCTTAAAAGAAACAAATCCTTGGACTGATGCTAGAAAGAAGAAACAAATAACTGATTCCAAGATAGCTGTCCCAAAAAAATAACCCTTACAACAACATCTCTCAAAGTATCAACTGATATGGTATATCACTTGTCATCTATTTTTATTTTTTAAAAAAGGAGGATTTCTTAAACAACCAAGAAACAGTAAAGATTTACTCAGAATGTTCAGAGTCCAGTAATTCTTCACAAACAAAGGTAGGTCAAGATGGGTTACTATTTACATTATATACAAGCCAAACAAAGCAACATATAATATAAACATAGACGTTTATATTCCCCTACTTGAACTCAATGAATACTTATCTTGTTCATTTTTCAATGATTTACTTATAATAACTTAAGCAACTAATTCAACAAGGTACCATTCATCAGAGATTAGACTCAAATGTAACAAATTAACATCATATATAATAGCAGTAACAGTAGAGTGTGTTGAAAAAAAATGCTGTCATGGAGATTAATGACTTCTTCAGTTAAACTATGATTTAGAAATATCATGTATATCCTGGTTAAACAATAGTAGCAAGCTCTTAGTACAAATGTCATCGTTATTCTGTCTAAATATAGTTAATATCAACTATGGCAGGTATCACAGTTACGAGTGCCGTTTGATCAATCCTGATATGGTATGTGTGGATGCAGCTGTGTCTGGCAGCTATTACAAATATCATTATTATTCTGTCTAAACATAATATCAATTATGGCAGGTATCATAGCTTCGAGTGCTGTTTGATTAAGTCTGACATGGTGTGTCTGGATGCAGCTGTGTCTGGCAACTGTTGTATGTTGCCGTTTTCGTCTCCGGGAAGCTGTGGGTTGCGGCTTGTGATCGAGGTTGACTGATGCTTGTGTATTAGGAAGAGGTATTTGGTGTTTTAGCCTGGATCCAGGGGAAGGGGGTGGATAAAACTGTGATTTTGGACATTTTGGCAGAGAATAGTTTGTTTATACATCTGCTGAGTGAGAGGTGGGAAGGCTGGAAGAATGTGTTATCTCTTATTGTGGCGGCTTATTGGGAGGTTTTTTTTTTTTTTTTTTTATCTGTTTGCTCTCTTTTCTTTTCCTGGCAGCTGCCTCGCTGAAAGGGAGGAAATTTAGGCTTGAAGTTACAGTGAAGTGAAGCTTTGCTTCAGGGTGTATCGCGAGCCTCTGGTATGCAGTACACAGACACACTAACAGAAACAGACACTCCCAGCTTGCTATGGTAACAGAGACAGAGTGACGATAATGCTTAACGGCTCTGAAGAGCCTCCGAGATGATTCTAGGCAATGTTTTTGGTTTTAAAAAAATATATATAATAAAAGGGCTGTTTTAAATCACATGTAAACATATTGATGGTCTTCTAACACTTCGTTTAGCTCATTAAGTTGATTCTTGATATTAAAAAAAAAGCGCAAATTTATATTTAAAATGTATTTTGGTCCAAACACATTAAGGACTTACTTAGAGCACTTGGTCTTGTGCAGAACCCTTAGCAGTGGTCTGGGAGGGGAGCTTGCTCAGACGTGTTGGGCATATGGGGATAGCTGATTCTAGGGGTGTTTGGGGTTGCCGGGAAGTGCTACAGAGTCATCAGATTTCCTTCGTGGAAATATCTGTGGGAATGGAATGTATGTTGAGTGCTTCACTGGCAGAGTGGCCACTGCAAGGAACAGGCTGGTAAAAAGGACAAACATTGGTTTGGATATTTTAAGAACAGCCTAGAAACATACCACATAAACTAATGAGTGGTATTCTGGCAAAACTGGATGGGTATTGTTGCCCATGCTTGAAGTATTGATGTGTGTGTATGTAAGGATGGAAATATACTTATAACAAATAAGAAACTGGAAGGGTCTCACAATTTAAAGTCTATGGACTGTACAAACATGCTTGGAAGGAAATAATAATAAGAATAAGCATTACAGCTTGTGGTCTCTCAAATAACTAAGCAACAGCCAAAAAAAAAAAAACAGAAGAGTAATATAATGTATGATTTTAGTGAATCTAGACATAAAATATATAATCATCATATAAGATGAAGCAGTCTGCTGAATTTAGATATTAAAGACAGGATTTGATAACATAGGCTTGTGTATAATAACACTACTGTCTTAACTTGTCATAAATGACATACACTACATTGAACATCAAGGGGAAGCATGAGGATTTTCTTATGTAACTAAATATGCATAACAAGTCATGAAATTCCTTCAACTTGAATTGTGGTTTTGTAACCCATCTTGACAATACATAATACTTAAGCTGTTACCAAGGTAACTAATGTTTTATACATGACATCAAACTGACAAAGTTGTTCAAGGGAAACAATAGGAGCCTGAACTAGGAATTTCACAGATGTAACAATCACATTCTGAACAAACAGTATTAAATTGACAATAATCACTCAGTTTAACCTTTACTGATTATACAAAATAGAATGTTGCCATTTAAATCTAAAAACTTTCAGTATATGCCATAAAATGGCAATTATTGAATATGGAAAGGGAACTTGTAATCATTAAATCACAGTAAGTGAATTTGTTGTTTTAACCTATAATTTCACTCATTTTATAATAAGAAATGACCGATATGAAAATCCTTATGTGTAGGAAATGAGGGGAGGGGCACTGATAATTAAAATGCACTAACGTTCATCAATGTTCACAAAAAACAAACTTGATGCTTTAAGTAAGTTAGCAACAAACAAAGTGATTACTTAAACGCCGGCAAACAATGAAATATAATAAGTTATGTACTCACCATAACATTCCATGTGAGTTGTTCATCTCGCCTTCATTCTTGACTGATGGGTTCAGAGCTGATCCATCGGCTCCGGTACGGCCACATGCAAAGCTCAAGGTCTTCCAGTAGCTCGAGGTCAAGCCCCTATCCCATGATGCATTGTGAATTACCTCAGAGCTTGTTTGCTGCATGTACTATAACCATATAAAATAGCTATCCCCCTATGGAAAGGAAGAAGAAATTGAGCAACCAGGATGAAACCAACATCTAGGTCAGCTATCAGCCAGGAAGGGACGTAACAATAAAGGCGAGATGAACTCGCATGGAACGTTATGGTGAGTACATAACTTCTTAATGTGAAGTTGTTCAATCTCACCGTTCATTCTTGACTGATGGGTAGCGTCCCTAGCACCATCAATCTCGGGTGGCTCACGGGAGTACATTTTTCAGGACCGTGGACCCAAAGGAAGCCCTGTCCCTGAAGGCCTTATCAACTTTATAATAAGTGATAAAGGTATGAGGTTTTGACCAAGTGGCTGCTGCAAAAATGTTATCAAGGGGCAGTTTGGCTGAAAACGAAGAGTATGTAGAACCTGCTCTGGTTGAGTGAGCTTTAATCTTGTGTTGTAAAAACATTTTAGCAGCTGAAAAGACAAAGGTGATACAATCTGATAACCATTTAGACAGAGTTGTTTTAGTCACTGGTCTACCTTTCCTGGATTCAGAGAATGAAACAAAGAGCTGGTCTGATTTCCGGATATCTTTTGTTCTATCCAAATAAAATCTGAGCTGTCTGTGAATATCAAGTTTGTGCAGAATATACTCCAACTTGTTGGAATGATTAGGGAAGAAAACTGGTAACTCAATAACTTGGTTGATATTGGTTTCTGAACAAACTTTGGGCAAAAAGGAAGGAAGGATTTGTCCTAAATGATACCCTGTCAGCATGAAAAATCAAATAAGGAGGGCTGATAGATAAAGCCTGAAGCTCTGACACGCTGCGGGCAGAAGTAATAGCTACCAAAAAATGGTTTTCCATGACAAATATTTGAGGTCACAAGATTATGCTGGTTCAAACGGAGGGAGGATTATACGTGAAAGCATAACATTTAGATTCCATGAAGAACAGGGAGTTTTCACAGGTGGTCTCATAATAAATGTCCCCTTGAGAAAGACTTTGGATAACTTGTGGGACATGATATTTAACCTGTCAATCCCAAGATGAAAATTAGATATAGCAGCCAACTGGACCCAAAATGTTGTTGCTGCCGCTCCTTTGTTAAAAATCATAGTCAAGAATTCTAGTATGGATGTCATGGAGGCTTGGTAAGGATCAATATTATTCTTAGAGGCCTATATGGAAAATCACTTTCACTTACTAAGATATAATCTTCTGGTGGACAGCTTAAGAGAAGACAAAAGGATCTGTTTTGTCTCACTGGAAAAGATATGAAGCCTGGCTATGAGGGGAACTGGAGCAGCCAAGCTGTCTGCTTCAATGACTGCAGAGAGGGATGAAGGTCCCCCCAACAGATGTGTCAGAAGGTATGGAACTGGGTCCAGAATCCAGGGATCCTCCAAGAGATGATGTTGAAGGAATGGGAACCAAATCTGTCGAGGCCAATGAGAGGCTACAAGGATGATGGTCCTTCACAGGGATTTTGTTTTCTGTAGAATCTTGGGTATCAATGGTATTGGTGGAAATGCATAGAGGAGACCCGGGGACCAATCGTGTACAAGTGCATCCCTCGGGGCTTCTCCTGGAGGGGGAATCGGGGCAAAACAGCTTCTGCATTTGGCGTTGATGTGACTGGCAAAAAGGTCGCAATAAGGCTGGCCCATTTGTGGAAAATCCTGCCCGCAATCTCTTTCTTGAGGGACCACTCGTACGGCAACAAGATTGCCCTGCTTAGTTCGTCTGCTATCACTTTGGATCTCCCCGGGATGTGCATTGCCAACAGAAAGCACTGGGAGGAAAACAGCCCACTGTCACACTCTGAGGGCTTCTTGGCAAAGGGAGTAAGATCTGGTTCCCCTTTGCTTGTTCAAGTACCAGACTACTGACATATTGTCTGTCTGAATCACCATCATTCCTAGAGGAAGAGAGTCCTGGAAGTACTGCAATGCCAAAAGTAATGCTCTCATCTCCAGAACATTGATATGCAAGTGTGACTCCTGATCGGTCCATGTGCCTTGGGCAGTCTTTCCCTGAAAATGCCCCCCCCCCATCAGGGAAGCATCCGTGGTCACAATGGCTACTGGAGGGGGTAAAACAAAGGGGTGTCCTATGGTGACATGAAGAGATGTCAACCACCACTGGAGATCTTTCTTGCAAGAGCTTGTAATCAATATTGTGTGGTCCATGGGTAGTTCCTGGTAAGACCATTGAGTGAACAACAGCAATTGAAGGATACGCATATGCATTCTTGCTAATGGTATGGCTAGGATTGCTGCAGCCATCATATCCAATACTTTCAGAACTTCTGAAGCTGGTGCTCTGTCTTTCGATACCAATGTGCTGACATGCTGAAGAAGAAAGACTCTTTCGACTGGTAGCCTTAAAGTGTTGGTTGAAGTGTCTAGCACTGCCCCGATAAAAACGATATGCCGCAATGGCGACAAGGCAGACTTTTCTGAGTTGACTGTAACACCTAAATGATTGCAGAGTGACAGAGTGTACTCCCTTGCCTGAATAAGTTGGTGCCTGGTGGTGCCGGTAAGGACCTTTGGGATAAGGTCAGGGTAGGGGTGGAAAAACGGACTCCGACAGCAGACAGTCTTTCCCTCCTATTCACACCTGGTCAAGGTTTCTTTCACTTTAGGCCCAAAAAGGGATGAGCCAAAGGGGGTGTTAATGAAGGATGAATTGAAGGGCTCCGCGAAGGAACACAAGCGCATCCAGGACTTTCTTCCAAGAGTGATTCCTGCACCTGCTGTCCTACTCCTTCCATCAGCAGCATAGGATACGAGATGCATGGACGAGTTGACAATAGAATTTAGGGTAGAAAGCTGGGCAGCAACTTTATCAGAGGCACCTGCAGCTACTGTATCCTGAAGAGTATTTCCCAACTCCTTAAGATCATCTCTTTGCAACCTAGTAAAGTGGGTTAAGTAGTTCAGTGAACGGGCAGCAAAGTCGCTGAACTGAACATGCGTTTCCCATATCTATCCATGATCCTAGACTCTTTATTAGGAGGATGGATAGACGAGGAAGTCTCAGACATCTTCGTTTTGGTGGCTGCCGCCACCACCATGGCATTAACGGGGACTCCTTTGATTAAGAATGTTTTGTCTGGTGGGGCTGATATAAACTTGTTAGGTCTCCTAGGGACAGGCTCCATGGACTCTGGTGACACCCACTCACTTCGAGAAACCAACTGCATTAGCTCATCGAAGGGCGGAGACACCCAAGAGGTGGAGGGTTGAGACCCGAAAGACTTCAGGAGAACTGACTCATCCTTAGTAGGGCTTTTGGACTGCCAATCACCCCCCTCTCTGCCCAAGTATCTCAAGTATCTCAGCAAAGGAGATATCCTCAGAGGGGGGACCGTGGGGACCCTTCTGACTCATCCAAGTCAGTATCAGGTGTTAAAGACTCCCATGGGGAGTCCAAGTGTCTCCTCTTGCACAATCTCTTCCTGGGAACCTCCTCAGTGGGAGCTTCTGGGGAGGTCTCGGAAGAGCAGGGGGCACCTTGTGGGGCTACCTGGGGCTCTGGGTCTATACATTTAGCCTGGACGATGGAAGCAGAAGTGGACACAGGCGCTTTAGGGGATGAGGAGGAAAGGCCTGAAATCGTAGATGTCTTGGGAGACAAAGCTCTCCTCATGGCTTCGAAGGCACCACGGCTCCGATGGGAAGGAATCGCTGGATCTGAGGGAACCATCAAACCCTCCTGCACCAAGGTAGTGGGCTCCGAGCCGGAGGGAGGAGCCAAGCTCATCCGAGCCGAAGCATCAAGAGGAACAGTTGGCACAGTCAAGTTGGTCTGACTATCCTCCCCAGATCCGACTAGAGAGTGTTGGCTACAAAAGTCCCCGGTTAGTGCAGAGGATGTCAGAGTGGATGTAGCAGAGGACACTGGAGCAGGACTCTGCTCCAAAGGCTCCATGATCAACAGGTCTGCTTCTTCTAGCTCTGAAGGGCCGATACGGCTCAGAGGAGGAGTAGCCACAGCAGGAGTAGTGGTCTTCGGGTCCGAAGCCACTTGGGTCAGAGCAGACAATTTAGCAAGGTCTTGTGCCTGTAAAAGCTTCTGCACCAATCGATCCACATCCAAATTAGAAAAGCTGACAGATGATCTAGATGAATGCATCGATGGTGCTGACTTGAGCAATTATTACTGAGGCAATTCGGATACCGGCTCCAATGCTGTGGGCTGGCTCTGAAAAGAAGAGACAGTCGGCTCCGAAGTCTGTGGAGCCGATGTCGCAGAGTCATCAGACTTTTTTGATTTCTGAATGCTTGGAGTCCTTAGATTGAACAGATGACTTAGAGGACTTCGAAGATTTGCTGGCCACATCCTGGTCACTCAAAGCCTCTTGAAAGGGGTGTTTAAGCAAGCCCCTGTCCATTAACTTCCTTTTCCTCTCTAACACAACTCTTGATGAAAAGGAATGGCAGACAGCACAAGATTCTTGTAAGTGGCTTCTAAACAATACACACAGGTAACATGCCCATCAGTAACTGACACTTTCTGATTGCAGTCTGGACATTTTTTGAAACCCGACTTGGGATGTTTGTCCTTATCATCCACCATAATAACTACTTTAAGATGCAAACAAGATATTAATAAAGATACTGGGCTCTAAACACACACACAAGCCTGAGATAAAGAATCCACTAACTCTACAACTAGAAAAAGGCTGTTTATAGCCACTAGAAAAGCTATTTAAACACACACACTAACAGATAACTAGGCCAAAACCCACGAGGACAAAATTTTAGAGAGTAATATTATGAACACACGGGAAGGGGAACTTCAAGGAAGATATAAAAGCTAACTATCTATCTATCCTAGTCAAAAATTTAGTAAAAATATGTAACAAACTCCTAACTAGAAAAAGTTTTTAAATTGTACTGGCCCGAGCTTGCACTGGACCCTCCGATCAGATGCTGTGGCAAACTAGATCTGAGGTAATTCACAGGGCATCATGGGATAGGGGCTTGGCCTTGAACTACTGGAAGACCTCGAGCTTTGCATATGGCTATACTGGAGCCAATGGATCAGCTCCGAACCAATCAGTCAAGAATGAACAGCGAGATTGAACAACTTCACATCTTCTGATATATCCAGTAAAATACATTGCATTATAAACATTAGGTATAAACATTATTACCATCTATTTATATTAAGTAATAAGTTTTGAAAGACCATCAATAAGGGTGAATATGTTAAGTAACTGTGTGCTATAATCTTTTACTGAGGTTTTATATATGATGCATCCTACTTTATGATTGAATTGCTTGTCATCTATCTTTCATGTACATATTAATCGCTTATACAATAAGTAGACATTTATATTTTATTAGAATTCTGTCTAATCTACAACAGTACTATATCTGTTCAAAATAATATAAATATTGCTTATTCCTATTACAAATATTCTCCATATGATAATTCAATTTATGGAGCTCAGATGTTCTGTATTCTCAAGATATGAGCGATAATCTGATAGACTTAGGTTTATCCATCAGATTAGGAATGATTTTCATTCCATGGCTAGTGCGGATCTTAGTTTTGTTAGCATTTATTAATTTAAATTTATTTCACAAAAACATTTTTAGTATGCCTGACCAAAACATTACTTTATTGGTAAACATTTAAACTATAAAACTGATAATATCCTTTAAAAGCTCAAACATATACTTTATAGTTGGAAAATGTTTAATAGTAACAATAAAACAAAAAACACAGTCTAAATAACCTAAGATGGATTTAACTTGATCTTTAAATACCAATGGCTTAAACAATCCTAGCAAGAGATCAAATCTACTGAACTATTAAAAACTGAACAAAGCACAAATTGTCTTCCTTCAAGAAACTCATTTCAAAACAAATGACAATTGCAAATGGAATCCTAAGGAATATATGATATTGGCGCAATCCACTTATAAGACAAAGACAAAAGGGGTAACAATTTTATGGAAAACAAATGGGATTAACCCAGAAATCATTTATAAGTAAGAAGATAAAGAAGGCCTTATGGCATTAGTAATAGTTAAATATAATAACAGAATATGGACCCTAGCCAATCTATACTGGTTCCCAGGTATTGGAACAGAAACCGTTAATGAACACTTGGATTTCTTTTCCAATAATTATAAAGGCAACTTAATATTAGGAGATGATTTTAACTGTATATTTGATATTTCTGAAACTACAAAGAAAGGACCGCTGGGTACATCTGCTGTATCAAAAGCTTTAAACAAGTGGGTAGTATTATTTCATCTTGTAGATACTTTCAAATTTAAAGAAAATAAATCGTTGTTGTTTTCCTATCAAGATCACAGATTTGGTACCCAAACTAGAATAGATAAAATATTTGCTGCCCATGACTTACACTCAAATCATTAATTTCTCAATCACTCCCTGCCCCTTTTCAGACCACAATTCAATGATACTAAAACTTCAAAATGGGTACAAACCATTAATCTTTAACTCCAGAATTCCAGCATATATAACTAAAATTAAAGAGTTCAAACCCTGGTTATTGTCTGAATTACAGTTCTTTTTAAATATTAATTACACCACAGAGATAAATAAAATAATCATATGGGACTCACTAAAAGCTTACATATATGGTAAACCCTTAACTTGGTATAAAAAAAATCAGAGAATGGGATTCTGAATTATTAGATCTACAATCCAAACTTTTGCTAGTAAAAGCTGAAAAAAATCAAAATCGTTTGCAGATGAAAAAGAAAGTAGAAGTATTAAACAATAAATACAACAACATTCTAACACATAAAAGTAGTTTAGCTTTAGAAAAACTAAAAATTAATACCTTGGCCACTTTTCCCAAATATCTACATCATTTATCCACAAGAATCCAAATACAATCAAAAGCAAATAACATTAAAAGCATCTTCCATGAAAAGAAAGGGAAAATGTCTTGTATACATGTGACATTCTTGATGCCTATAGAAATCACTATATGGAACATTTCCAAAAAGAAAGTATACATATCGATCAATTAAATCTAGATAAAAAATCTAATATAACAAAAAAAAAGTAAAACTAGATCTGCAAGCATCCATATCCTACAAAGAAATTACAGATGCAATAAAACAGGATAAAAATAATAAAGCTCCAGGTATAGATGGCATAATTATGGAAATATATACACTTTTCCCTTCAAAGATAATACCCCCTCTTCCATAAAACTCTATTAGAAATTCAGTCACAAGCTTTAATACCACCCTTTTGGAGATAGATATTCCTTAATCACACCAATCCTAAAGGAAAACAAATCCCCAAACCTCTGTACCTCATATAGACCTATATCATTATTAAAAAATGACTAAGATATTTATGACAATATTAACAGAATGAAAATACCACTATCCAAAACAATAAATAATGATCAAACTGGATTTATATATCATAGACACACACATGACAATATTAAAAGGATAATTTTTCTTACAGACTATGTTAATAAAGAAACACTCATAATTGGCTTAGATATAGAGAAAGCCTTTGATTCCCTAAATTGGGGCCATTTATTCAAAATCCTAATGCTATTTGAATTTCCTGCATCCTTTGTTCATCTCCTAAAGAATATATATATATATATATATATATATATATATATATATATACAGATAATTTAGCGTATGTCAAGTTAGGTCCTTTTACTTCTGAATCTATACATACAACAAAATGCACTAAACAAGGATGTCCCATGTCACCGATTCTATTTGCTCTGGCTATTGAAATATTGGCAGATTCAATTCGTAACAATATAAAAATCAAAGGAATAGATGTTTATGAACAATACAATTTTAAAGTAATGCTATTTGCTGATGACATATTACTAACATTATCGAATACAAAAGAGACATTAGAAGAATTAGATATATTAATTGACAAATTTCACAGGACTTCAGGACTCCATTTCAATAAATCAAAATCAAAATTTTTATTTTTTAAATAAAAATAACAACTGCAGACTAAGGGGGATCACTTCATAGGGAAGCAAGAATCTACCTTAAAATACCTAGGAATTGAGTTATGCAAGGATAATAATGAATTAGTCTAAAAAAAAACTACAATAATAATATCATCAATACAATTAACATCTCCGTGGAAAAATGGAACAAAATAATATTAACATTTGAAGATAGACTACAGTTGATAAATATGGTTTTACTGCCCAAGATCCTATATATAGCCTTGGCAATACAACTGTTACCAGAAAGGAATATACTTAAAGAAATAAATTCATGCCTAATATAATTGTTATGGTTTCCCAAAAGAAACAGAATAGCTTTAATACATCATATCAGACCATGGAAACAGGGAGGATTAAACTTCCCTGATATAGAAACATATATAAAATCATCAATATCTAAAACAATCTCAGATTGGATAAGTCCAAATTACTCTGCAAACCGGAAAGAATTACTAACTGTAATATCAATAAATGAATTTGATTTACAAAAAAAATTTCAAACAACAGATAAAAACAATTTGCCATGGCGCATATTATGTATTACTATGCAATATAATATAACTAAACCCACTAAAACTCATATGATTATTACATTGACTCATTTAGAAAAATTATTAATGCAAATCTAGATTTAAAAATTGATCTTTTAACACCATTCATTGTCACAAAGAACTTACCACATAAAATGTATACAGAAATTATTAATTCTTGGCAACAGAAAGGATTTGTTTGTTGGCTCCAATGTAGCAAACTAAAAGTTTTAGATATGCAAGTAATAAAAACAACATACAAAAATTCCACAACAGGACTATCTAACATTACAGAGTATTCTGTCATATTCGCAAGATTTAAGTAGAATAATTAACAATTCTTCATTTAAAGAAATACCTAAATTTATGAAATACATATATGAAATCATATATAATGACTTTGACATGGGAAACAAGAAGTTATGTACTCACCATAACGTTAATGTATGTAGTCCATCTCACCTCACATTCTTACCCGTGGGTTCAGTGCCGAACTTCGGCTCTGACTCGGCCATACTCTAGCTCGAAGTCTTCAACTGGCTTGTGGCTAAGAGGTATCCCATGCTGCACTGCTCCCTTTCCCCAGATCTTATTTGCTGCAAGCTCAGGCAATCACACCCCACACATACAACACACAGAGAGGGAGAATCAGCCCAACAACAAAAGGAGTACTGAAACCAAAACTAACCTCTAGGCCCTCCAGGAGGGGGAAGGCGGGAGGGTAAGTAAGAATGTGCGGCGAGATGGACTACATACATCGAACGTTATGGTGAGTACATAACTTCTTGATGTTATGTAGTCCAATCTCGCCTACATTCTTACCCATGGGACAGCATCCCCAGCACCTGAACCTTGGGCAACTCAGTGGAAAATACTCCTGAGCACTGTGGAACCAAAGGAAGATCTGCCTCTGGATATCAAATCCAATTTGTAGTGACTGATAAAGGTGCAAGGAAATGCCCATGTAGCCGCAGCACAAATATTATCCATAGACATCCTGGCCTGAAATGCCATAGAGGTAGACATTGATCGTGTAGAATGAGCCTTCACCTTAAAAGGTAATTCCTTACTGCTTGAGTCATAAATGAAGGAAATACAACTAGAGATCCATCTGGATAAGGTTACTTTAGAGACAGAAGACCCAAGTCTATTGTCTGAAAACAAGACAAATAGCTGATCTGATTTCCTAAGATACTTTGTTCTATGTAAATAGAAACGCAATTGTCTATGAACATCTAGCTGGTGGAATTTGAATTCTGCCTTATTAGAAAATTCTGGGAAAAACACAGGCAGCTCAATAGACTGGTTGAGGTAAATAACCGAAGCAACTTTTGGCACAAAGGAAGGATTTGGTCCGAGGGAAACCCTATCCTTGTGAAATACCAAGTAAGAAGGTCTGACCGACAAAGCTTGGAGCTCAGAGACTCGCCTAGCTGAAGTGATGGCTACCAAAAAGATAGCCTTCCATGACAAATATTTCAAGTCACAAGTAGCTGCAGGCTGAAAGAGAGACTAAGTGAGACACTGTAGCACAAGATTGAGGTCCCATGGCATTACGGGATCAAAGACTGGGGGCCAAAGCATCATAGTGCCCTTTAAAAATGCCTTAGAAAGTCTATGCACCAATAGTGACATGAAAGGTGGAGATAGCCGCTAACTGAACTTTAATGGTTGCGGCAGCTGACCCCTGAACTGAAGCCACCAGTGTAGATCCTGCTTGCACTTGTCTGTAATCATAATAAGATGGGAAAGCGGAAGGTGTTGTAGGGACCACTGAGTAAAGAGCAGCCACTGAAGGAGCCTCATGTGTAGTCTTGCAAGAGGGACTAGCATAATTGTGGCAGCCATTGCCCCTAACAATATGAGAACCATTTTTGCCTTTACCTTTTTCAGTGGAAGCAACGTGTAGACCTGTTGTTGCAAAACCGGAATTCTTTCTTGTGGTAAGAAAGTCCTCATGAGCACGGTGTCTAACTCGACGCCTATAAATGTGACACACTGAGGGCAACGAGGCAGACTTTTCCCAGTTTAGTGTGATACCCAATCGTTGACACAGCACAAAGTAATACTTAGCCACGGCCAAGAGCGAGACCATGTCTAAGCTGTACGAGCAGCAAGCAAGATCTGGGGAAAGGGAGCAGTGCGGCATGGGATACCTCTTAGCCACAAGCCAACTGAAGACTTCGAGCTAGAGTATGGCAGAGTAGGAGCAGAGGTTCAGCTCTGAACCCACGGGTAAGAATGTAGGCGAGATTGGACTACATAACTTAGGTATTTCAAAATTTTACAAAATATTGATAAACTATAAAACACCCAAAACCTCATACTGGAAATATATAACAAAATGACACAATACAGTTAACTGAAGATATTAAAACAAATATCTTATTATCGATAAAATATACATCCTTTACACAATACTGGAAAGTTTTTAATTGGAAATGCTTGCACAGAGCATTCTTAACCCCAGATAGAATCAGTAAAATTAGTTCTTCCATAAAAGGAATATGTTGGAGATGTGAGCAAGCACACAATCCAGATTGGAACCACATTTTCTTTGATTGTGTTAAAATCAAGTCATTTTGGAATGGTATTAATAACTTTCTAAAAGCTTTATTTAATTAATCATTTTATTTAACTAAAGCTCTTGTATTATTAAATGTGAAGGTCCTCATTTGAATAGGTCAAACATGCATCTAGTATGGACTATACTTGCAATTTCAAGGAAGTGTATAACAAGAAGATGGAATACAAACACAATATCAACTATGGAATACTTCTACAGCCTACTGAAGACCACAGCATTATTGGAAATTAAAATTAAAGAACTAAGAATTTATCCAAAGCCATTTATCAACAACCCTTGATTGACACTATACAATAACTGATCAGATACTCTGATATTGGAGTGAACACACTTAAGTAACTGTATACATTAAGATCTGTTATAGTGTTAGGCTAATGTAAATAGTGCACATAGTCACTGAAGATGTTATGTATAAATACTATGGAATTCATTCAAATGCGTTTGAAAAAAAAATTGAGAAAAAAAGAATGCGGTAAAAAAAAATTAATAATGATAATGGGCACAATAATAAAGTATTCCATTTTACTTCACACAAATGTATTTTAGACTTGCAAAACCAGATTAGTGACTGTATACACAAATCAAACAAGAGGGTAAGATCCTTTTGTCCATACACAGTTCCCACCCCCACCCAACAGTGGGGTTCTATATTGCTTCTATATGCCGTTCAGACATCCGATTGCAATTTAAAACCAATGGCCATGTAATACATTTTATTCCACTCAAACTGTAAGTCACACATTAAAGCATTACAAATTGCTTCACACCAATCATACTAATTCTGCACATCAAGAACAATGAGCAAATGGCAGTTAGAAAAATGCATAGTTTATAGAAGACTAAAAGCTATGACAGGAAAAAAAGCTCTGTAGCCCCCTCAAAATAAAAAAATAGAAAGAAAAATAAAAAAAAAAAATATTTTTTGAAATTTCGTGGACTTCGCGCATGCGCAGTAGTCCCGACTACTGTCGGTCTATGCGCATGCTCAAGGCAGTCCGGCAGTCCCCATAGGGGGACACAAGGAGACGTCTGTGCACTTTTAAAGTGCACAGACTCGCTAGGATTATGGGTCGCGTCCGGACTGCAAGAGCAGCAGTCAGGACTCGGGAAGGAGCATTGGGATCTCGCGGGTCTTTGAGTATTGCGCGGGAAGGATGTACGTTAGCTGGATATATTCAGGTAAGTGTATGGTGCTTTTTACCTTTATTTTACAATGTTTATTTGTGTGTGTATGGTGCTACTGGAGTTTGTGTGTGTATGGTGCTACTGGAGTTTGTGTGTGTATGGTGCTACTGGAGTTTGTGTGTGTATGGTGCTTATGCTTTACTGGAGTGTGTGTGTGTATGGTGCTTATGCTTTACTGGAGTGTGTGTGTGTGTGTGTGTGTGTATGGTGCTTATGCTTTACTGGAGTGTGTGTGTGTGTGTGTGTGTGTGTGTGTGTGTGTGTGTGTGTGTGTGTGTGTGTGTGAAAATGCCCCAGGTGCTTATGGTGGTGTGGTAGGGAATACCTCAGGCTTGAACCCTGTACCCTGTATGCAGGTGTTAAAGACTTACCCACCACCATTTGTAAAAAAAATTGCAGATTTTTGCCTCATATTCGATCTGATCTGTTCCTCATAATATCTGTGGTTTGCAAATGTTGCAATGCTTGATATTTGATGGTGTAGTAGTAGCATTGTTGCCTCACAGCTGCAGGTTCTTGGGTTTGATTCTTGGCTGGGGTTCCTTCTTTGTGGGGTCTGTATCTTCTCCCTGTGTTTGTGTGGGTTTGCTTTTGTGTCCTCCCATGTTACAAAGACATGTCTGCATTATTTCTTCCTGGGCCTCTGCTGAAAATTGTTTATTTGTTCCAAGTCAGACTGTCCTGATTAAAAAATGTTAAATAAAATTGACAGGCATTTGAATTTCAGACTTAAGGGTTTCTGAATGTTTAATTCCTTGCATATTTGATGGTGCAGTGGTAGTATTGTTGCCTCACAGCTATAGGTTTTCTGGTTTGATTCGTGGTTGGGGTGGCTTCTGTGTGGAGTCTGCATCTCCTCCATGTGTTTGTGTGGATTTGCTCTGGTGCCCTGCCATTTTACAAAGACGTGTCTGCAGTTTTAATCCCTGCTGAAAATTGGTTTTGTTCTGTCCGCAGTAAAATTGACAGGCATTTGAATTTCAGACTTCAGGTTTCTGAATGTTTAATTCCTTGCATAATTGATGGTGCAGTGATAGTATTGTTGCCTCACAGCTATAGGTTTTCTGGTTTGATTCTTGGTTGGGATGGCTTCTGTCTGCATCTCCTCCCTGTATTTGTGTGGATTTGCTCTGGTGCCTGCCATTTTACAAAGACGTGTCTGCAGTATTAATCCCTGCGTCTCTGCTGAAAATTGTTTTTGTTCTGTCCGCAGTAAAATTGACAGGCATTTGAATTTCAGACTTCAGGTTTCTGAATGTTTAATTCCTTGCATAATTAATGGTGCAGTGGTAGTATTGTTGCCTCACAGCTATAGGTTTTCTGGTTTGATTCTTGGTTGGGGTGGCTTCTGTGTGGAGTCTGCATCTCCTCCCTGTGTTTGTGTGGATTTGCTATGGTGCCCTGCCATTTTACAAAGACGTGTCTGCAGTTTTAATCCCTGCGTCTCTGCTGAAAATGTTTGTTCTGTCCGCAGTAAAATTGACAGGCATTTGAATTTCAGACTTCAGGTTTCTGAATGTTTAATTCCTTGCATAATTGATGGTGCAGTGGTAGTATTGTTGCCTCACAGCTATAGGTTTTCTGGTTTGATTCTTGGTTGGGGTGGCTTCTGTCTGCATCTCCTCCCTGTATTTGTGTGGATTTGCTCTGGTGCCCTGCCATTTTACAAAGACGTGTCTGCAGTATTAATCCCTGCGTCTCTGCTGAAAATTGTTTTTGTTCTGTCCGCAGTAAAATTGACCGGCATTTGAATTTCCAACTTCATGTTCTTCAGAATACATAGTAGCACAACTTTTTTTTTAGCAATTTTCTAAGTTTATAAGATGAATATTTTAAATTTGTCCCTATTTTTGGGACTGTATTCCCCCATTATTGGCTTCATCCAGGTTTTTGTGCTAAGGTTGACAGCTATGGCAAGAACTGAATTCACTGAATATGTTTGAGGGCTGTATTCCCTCATTACTGGGTTTGTCCATGTGTTTTGTACTAAGAGGTTGACAGCTATGGTGAGAACTGAATTCACTAAATGATAGCCATTTAAGTTTCAGTCTTCCTCTCTTTTACAAAGCAGCTGATGTGGCATAGTGGTATGTTACTCTGTTTTTTGCTCAGGGACCTTGGCAGTAAAATATATGGTGGCAACACAACATTTTGTTCTAGCAACTTTCCAAGATTATACAAGCAAAGTTTAATGTGTCCCTGTTTTTGGGCTTTTGACCCCCCCCCCCAATACATTTTGGCTTTTTCCAGTTTTCTTGAGCTGCGAAGTTGAGATGCAGTTGAGTATTGAGTAGATTTTACAAGGAACTGAGAGCTGCAGGGGAATAGAAGTTTAGTGCTTTGCCAAGTTAATACTATAGCACAACAGGTTGTGTACTTGCTTTTAATGCAGAAGGTTGTGGGTTCTACTCCCACAAGGGGTGGATGCTGCTGTACTGAGAATGTTCTCCTTGGTGAAGATACTAACTAGGAGTTCGTTATCAGTTTGCCATCCATTTCCTCTTGCAATATTATTACTAGCTTATCATTTTTTTAATGTAATATAGGCAATTTATTCCTGAGGGGCAACAGACACTTTATTTTTCGATGAAACCATGAAATATAAAGGTGATTGCTAGCAGCAACCGCTTCATTAGTTACAGATTTCTTTAATGTGGAATTATTTAGATGACTGACTTCAGAGATTGTGCATATTTACTGATAATGGACTGTAGAAGTGTGCATATTTACTGATAAAGGTGGACTGTAGAATTGTGCATATTTACTGATAATGGTGGACTGTGGAATTGTGCATATTTACTAATAATGGTGGACTGTAGAATTGTGTATATTTACTAATAATGGTGGACTGTGGAAGTCTGAGTAGACTTTTTTATGATAAATGTTCTCAACTGGGCAGTTTTGCCATTATGGGTGCATATGGTTTGTTTGATTGCTTACTGGAAAAAATGTTCAAAACAAATTTAAAACACCCTGTAACAAGTGTACTGTACTGTACAAGGAATATAATTTTAGTACAATGAGGAAGGTGTATCAAAGAGCACATGTATGTTTCATATGCAAGGAGCCTATGATTCGAAAACAGCCCAAAATTAATCTTTATCTGCCACTGGCAGAATGTATTTTCTTTGAATGTGGGTTTCAATGCTGTTTCAATGAATGTGAGTTTCAAGGGCAGAGAAGTTTTAATGCTAAGTTTTCATTGTGAGACTGCATTGCTTTGTTTAACAGATGACTTAGTGTTTGTGCTGTAAAATACAAAATAAAACTTTCAAATGAAGTCCAACTCATCATAGAAGTAAAGCAGTATGCACATTAGTGTTTATGGTAAATGGAGTGAAATAGCCAAGTATAATGGTTCATTGGAATGGCTGCAGAGGCTCCATTCAACCATTATTTTGTCAGGGGGGAAGGGCAGCAAACTCAGACAGGCCCAGCTGAACTATACCTCCCAACTGTCCAGATTTTCAAAGAATGAATAGATTTTTGCTTCTTATTTTTGGTTTGTTGTTCATAAAATTTGTAGTTTTAATTCCTAAATGATTTGCCAGAAGTCACTCAATAAGTTTCAGACTTCATAACCTTCAGAAAAATGCATGTTAAAGTAAGAGCTGTTCTATCAACTGTCTCAATTTATACAAGAGCAATTTTTAGTACTGTTTATATGTGCCCCAATATATTTGGCCTTGTTCAGATTTACTGCATTAACAGGTTGAGAGGTACATGCAAATAAATTGCTTTATAGAATTAGGCACAGCCAACCTCTCAACTGTCCCCAATTTTTGGCTCAAAATGTTGCTCTTCCCCCTTATAATCCCTCCATAAAATAGCAATTTTGGAAGAATACATGGAGGGTTTACACTTAAGAAATAACTGTAATAATCAAAGTTATAGATTACTTGAAATGCATGTAGATTCTTTTATATTTTGTCAGCTGCTCAAGGTAGCAGTACTAATATTAAAGTGTCCCTTCTTTGACAGATAGCAGCTGTATTGTGTGTCTATTTTATATTTTGCATCACATTTTTGGTCCATTTTTCATAAAGTTGTGTTTTTGGCAAATTAGTGACAAATCACTAAAGACTGAAGTTAGAAAATGACAGACATTTGAGTTTCAGATTTTATACCCTTCAGAAAATTCATACTAATGCAAGACTTATTCTATTATCTTTCTAAGTTTATTAGAGCAATATTTAAAATTGTCCTTATTGTTGGGCCTTTGTCCCACTTCTGTGTATGGCTTTGTCCAGATTTCTTGCTCTTGAGGTTGAGAGGTATGACAAATGTGTCAGGGCCATCACAGTCAGCCAGAGAGATTTCAAATTGTGACATGCTTATTGCACCCCACTCCCCATGTAGTGACTCTGGATGTGTCCAAGCAAGGCAAGGAGTAGTTGTATCTACCTTGGATGGGGAGGACACACTGCATAAGTACTACAGTGGCTTTTCATCTGTCCTTGATTTTGCAGAATGGTCTGGTTTCTGTCATATTTTTGTACTGTTGATTTATGCTTATTACTCAAAGTGCCTGTTGCTCTGTGTTTTAAGTAGCAATGCTTTAATGACCATAAGGTAAGCTTGTCTGAGATCGTAAGATGCAAGTAAGCTTTAATAAGCATACTGTTAAAGAATTGCCAACATTGAAAGCCTTACTGTTGTTGCCATGCAGAGAATACTTGACTAGATAATGTATAAGCCTTGGGTATTAAAGGACAGGATTCCATTATTTTAAAAAGCTCATTACACTTGTTGGAGACTTCCAGTCATCTCTACAGACTTTACCCGTAAACTAAACAGAATGCCAATCATGTGTGGTCCATAACCTGTACAGTAATCCTTTAAGCAATGTATCTTGAGCTTGTTTCTTGTTTGCTTTTCATTTTTACTTTTATCATGTTTTTCCCATGAAACAAGTTGTCAGGCAGCAGGTCTTTTTGGATAAGAAACATTTTTACAAGTGGGGCATCACATAGATTTCTACTTTCAGCATGTTACTTGGTACTTTAATAAAGCTGAATATATTATAATTAAGACTGCAGTGCAAGGAGAAGTGGTTTGAGTTGAGTGCTTCTGGTTTTCTTATACTTGATTTTGACTGGCATTCCAGTAATGTATTTAAAAAGTAATTTATTTTTTCATGCCTCACAACCTTTTGTTTCCATCTAGATATTAAGTAAGCTGTCATGCAGCCAATGCATTGAAATATTTTTATTCTTCTACACTTATTTTTGTCTTGATTGGACTTTCATAATGATGGTTTGCCACCCAGGGCAGCGTATTTAATTAAAGTTAGTTTTTTGTGGTTTTGTGCATAGCTCCTCCCCTTTCTGGTTGACCACACCCCCTTCCCTTGACCCCACCCATTCAGCTGTCTCCTGCAGCCCCCCTGTGATATGAAGTCACCAGCAGCCACTGAAAAAGACCCAACTACTACTATCAGGTGACCAAAGTTCAGTTAGTGACTTGGGCTCCTTTTGGAGCTAGAGAGGGTGGGACAGGAGTAAACAGGTTATGCTAGTTTTCCACTTCTGGTGGAGAGGGGTGGTTGGTGATGATATGCTGGCAGTAAGCAGGGTCAGTGCTGCAGACCTGGTGAAGACTGGAGTTCAGACTGGCAGCTGGCTTGTGACTGTGGGCAGGTTTGGGTGTGTTCCATCCTTGGACCAATAGCCAGCTTTATGCACAGGCGAAACAGGCAGCTGCTTAAGGTCCCACTTACCCAGGGGCACCTTTCTGCTATTTCATTATTTGTTGGATACTTTTTAAGTAAAGAACTATGCCCCATTTCTTTCTTTAAAATAAGTAAATAAATAGGTAGATAAGCACTCCTAGTGAACAGCACCCTTCTGGGGTACAGCTGTGCAGCTGACCAGTCAATTTGTATAGCTTTCTACTATTTGCCAGGTGACTGCAAGGAGTAGAATGTATGGGAGTGTTCAAGAGAATGGAGAAGATGGTCACTGAGGTCTAAAGCAGTAACAGCTAGAGAGAGCATGAGTTAAATCTGTAATACTGAGAAGTAACCAGATATGGGCAGTAGAAATATCTGCAGGGTAAACAGAGCCTTCTAGCTGTCACTAATTTCACAGAATTTCCCTGTGTTTGTCTCATTTTTGGTTTGTTTAACCTAAAACCTCAGATTTTTCTGATAAATTCTAGAGGGTTGTAGTCTTTAAATAATGACCCAACATTTCAGTTTCTGATTTCCTCTCCTTCTGAAAATGCATGCTATCACCTGTCTAAATGTGCACAAACAATATTTAAAATCGACCCAATCTGAGGCCTGCCTTTCTTTAAAACTTTAGCTTTCTCTTAGACTCCTGCACTATAAAGTTAAGGAAACAACTTATTAATTTTTAATGTTATAAAAGCCTGATATCACAGATGTAAATAGACAAATTGTAAATGCTAAGACTGTCTATGAAACTGATTAACCCCCTTTCTTCTGTCAAAGGATTTTACATTTAGAATAAGCAACAGACCATGTTTTACCCATGGGGGGTTTACTTTTAAAAACTGCACTTTACATCAACTTGAGAGTCACAAAAATGCCAGCAGTATTTTGGTAAAGCAATTTTATTATATACAGCTACTTGCTGCAAATCTTTCAGTATAATAATAATGAAAGTACAGTTGTGTAAGGTCTTACCATAGCAGCAGATGTTCTTCCCTTCACTGTTACAGTATTCTTAACCAAAGGGATCCCCGGCCAATGGTAGCCTGACATCCTAACAGTACAACAAAGCCTTAGACTGTTATATGCTCCTCGCCCATAGCACAGGATGTGGATACCTCAGAAATGAAGAGCCCCAGGAGGAACAATCGTCTAAGGAAAAAAAGAGGAACGTGCATCCGGAAAGAAAAAAGGGAGAAGAGGGGGCTAAGGGAGGCAGCAAATGCTGCAACACTAAAAAGGACATCTACTATTATAAGATTTTACACAACTGTACTATGTCTTTCTATATCATTGTTGCAGTATTCCTAACTAAATGGAGAGTACAAAAGCTCAAGAACATTGGGAGGAGGAAGGCCCAGAAGAACCCTGCACAAAACGATGCAGGAAAGCCCTGGCAAAGCCAGCTCTTGCCCTGAAAGCAACATCCAATTTGTAATGCTTAGTGAAAGTATGGGAAGAGGACCAAGCAGCATCCTCAAGGATGGAACTGTTATCCAAGCCCTTAAAAAGACAATAGTGGAAGTCACACCCTGGTAGAATGACCCTTTACAGAGGCAGAAAAACTTTTCCATGAAAAGAATAGCAAAAAGAAATGGCCTTAGAAATCCAAGATGAAATGGTTTGTTTAGAAACAGGCAGAGATATCTAGAATGAAAAGAAATAAAAATTTGCTCAGACTTGTGAATGGCCTTAGTCTTGTCCAAATAATAAGAGCTGTCTATGCAAATCCAAGGCGTGAAGAACCTTCTCACTGGCAGACTGCAGAGAAGGAAAAAAGTAGGAAAATGAACAGATTAAGAGACAACTCAATAACCACCATGGGCATAAAAGAAGGATTAGTACGAAAAGACGCCCTGTCCCTATGAAAAAAACAAAAAAGGAATTACAGTCATAAGGACCTGAACCTCAAGACACCCTTCTAGCTGAAGTAAGGGCCAAAACAAGGACAGCCTTCCAAGAACAATGTTGCAAAGAAACTGAAGCTGTAGGCCCAAAAGGAGCCTGAGTCAGTTTCTCCAGAACAAAATTAAGGCCCCAGGAAGAAGTCATAAGCTTCCTGGGAAGCCTAATATGAAGGATGCCTTTTAGAAATTGTTTGACCTCAAACCTAGAAGCCAAAGGAAGGGTCAAAGGCACATGTGCAGAATTAGTTGAAAGGCTTAACTGAAGAGTAAGCCAGCCAATCATGGAACAATTCACACAAATAAAGGACCACAGGAACTTCCACAGAAAAGGGATCCTGGTTAAGAGCAAGGCACCAGACAGAAAATCTCTTCCATTTGGATAAATAAGATTTCCTTGCAGTGGGTCTCCTGGCCTCATGCAAAACCTAGAGCACGTCCTTACAAAAAAAGGTGCCTAAAAGTTAGCAAAAACTTATCACCCACAGTGTTAGTTTAGGAGTGGACAAGGGAGGATGGATGACAGACCACTGGTCTTAGTCCACCCTGTTAGGTAATTTGTGGTGACTGCCCTTGGCTACGTACAGCAGAAGAGGAAAACAATGCTGTCTGGGCCAAAAGGGAGTCACCAACAAGATTTTGTGAGAGTCCTATTCTATCTTTAACAGGACCCTCGGCATGAGAGGATGGGGAGGGAAGGCAAAAAACATCCCCTTCCATGAGAAAGAGAGGGTGTCCACCTTTCATGCCAGAAGACTTGGGACTCTGGTGCAAAACAGAAGTTGTCTGTTCAGAGGGGGGCAAAAAGATCTACCTGAGGAGTACCCCACTGGTAGACAATGCGCAGAAACATCACTCTGTGAAGTATCCACTCATGAGTTTGTTATGAACCTGCTCAAAGAGTCTGCTTCTATACTCTCTTCTAAAGGAATATAAACAACCTGAAGAGTCACCCGATACTGGACAACCAGACCTCAAATGTGAAGAGGTAGTCTGCATAGAGGCTAAAACCGTGCCCCTCCTTAGTTGTTAATGTACCACATAATTGTGGTATTGTCCATGAAGACCTTGAGAGACCCTGGAAGAAACACAAAATGGGAGACCTGAAGAGCAAGGAGTGCTCTCATCTCCTGGATACTGACATCAATAGGGTCTGCCCTCTGACGAGCTGGCCAAAGGCCCTGAAGCTTCAGAAGGCCAAAAGAAGCCCTCCACCCTGTGTCAGAGACATCTGAGAACAGTTCCTAAGCTGGGATTGGGGGATGAAAAGGAAGCTTCTGGGTTTAGGGACAACTGATGAATCCACCACTGAAGCTCTAACTTGAGGCAAGGAAGAAGAGGAACTAGAAAAGTCCAAAGGATGAGAATGTTTATGCCCGAATGACTTTAGGAACCACTGAAGCTTTCTCATATGGAGTCTGGCTAGAGGAAGCAAAGGAATAACGGATGCCATATAACCCAGGGCCCTTAGATACTCCCTGGACAAAACTAAGACCAGAGAATGGAGGGACTGAAAATAAGCAATTAGAGTCAGAGCATCTGGAGGTGGCAGGGATGCAACATAGGGATGATCTGGAGCCTGCAACAGAGAAAAACATGATCTTGAGATGCAGTCTGAAAGGATTTTTGGAAATTCACTGTAAAGCCTAGGCTTTTTGCAAGAGACAAACACCATAGTGAAGGTGGTAAAGCAGGATTCCCAGAGAGAAAGCCTGAATGATGTGGTCATCCAGGTAGGGAAATATATGAATCTCACTCATCCTGCAGAAGGCAATCACAAAAGCGAGGCATGTGGTGAAGATCCTTGGGGCAGTAGAGAGGCCAAACTGTAAAGCAGAGAACTGAAAATGCAAGGGAGAAACAGAGAAAACACAACCCCCCCCGAAATCGGGATGAATAGGGATGTGAAGATAGGTAACCTTGAGATCTAGAGAGACTAGACCCTGTTTCCTCCTCTTTTTCTTCAAGCATTTCTAGAGACACATTTGAAAGGAAGGAACCTTCACAAAGGTATTACACTGGGAAAGATCCACAATGGGTCTTCCAGGTGCCTTTTTTCCTGGGGCGAAAAACATCTTGGAATAAAGCCCCTTTTGCCTTTGAAAAGCAGAAAGTGTTTGGATAGTGCATTGAGACAAAAAAAGACTCAAACAAATCTGGAGAAAAGGACAACTGTTCCTGGAGTGGTTAAGGAATGCCCAGAGGAAGAAGGGCTGCCCACATCATGAAATACCCCTGATGAATGATGGACAGAGCCAAAACATCCTGAGTGATCCTTAACCAATTGTGAAAAGACAGGGAAAGATGAAGTGACAAAGGAACCTGACTGAGGAGGGAGTTGAGAAAGTAGTCCAACAGAACATGACTTGTTGGAAAAATGAGGCTTCTGAGTAGCAGCAGTCTGACTAGACTTAGCAGGAGGAGCCCTCCTAGAATTTTTTTTTTTTTTACATTTAGGAGGGTGAGATTACCTACAGACTAAAGCAAGCTTGGAAGGATAATACATCTGAAATTTGGAAACAGGGTAAACAAATATGTGTTTCAATTCCTTCATGGCTTTACCCTTCTCCAGAAGAGACTTAAAAAGCTCAGCAGCCACAGAACCAAAGAGATTTTTGTCTATAGGAGCATCCATTAATTTAGTCTTAATATTATCAGGCAAAGGTTGAAGGCCAAGCTGGGAATAATGCTTTAACAGAGAATCAAAGGCAACAGCTCTAGAAGATACATCAGCTGAATCAGGACTACATTGAATGGAATGGCGTGCCACTTGAGAAGAGGACCCCAACAAAGACATGGCCGAAGCTTTCCCCTCAGAATCTGAAAGGTCTGAAATAACTTAAAGCCTGAGACAGAAGGGTTAAAACATACCTGGTCATATGGGTCTGCTAATTCACAGCCCGAAAGGCCAGCGTAGCAGCAGTGTTCACCTTTTTGGACAACTTTTCTGTATTCCTATTGTCCTTGTCAAAGGAAAGGAATTTAGTACAGGGCAAAAGTTTGGAAGGCTTATCAGAAGAAACACAAACACAGGGATCAGCAGAGGGACACTTTGTAAAGAAATTACAATCTTCAGGCACCTTATAAACTTATCAGGTTTTTACGAATCTGGGGGTTGGGAATCAGGAGCCTGAGAAGCTGCTGAAAAGGTTCCAACAAAGCAGCAAGAAAGTACAGTTTTGTACCTAGCATAAATGTAGATGTTAGAGTGTATACACTGCTGCAGTCATTACACTTGGGTTATCTGCCGTCAGGCGGTCCAGCAGTCGGCCAGAGTTCCAAAGTCTTGGTCCGGCGTCGGTTGCTGTCACTTCTTCCCTGACGTCAGAGCGCCAGGGGTATAAAAGATGCAGCCAACACCATTTTCTTCAGTTTTTCTTGCCACAGATGTCAGGTGCCCCCAAAGAGGTAGGCAATACATATTTCTAATAACACATACAGGTAAAATAAGAAACAATACCTATGGCTACAAGCAAATACACCACATACGTTATAAAGGATAGAGAGGTATAGATAAGTCCCAGCTAAGAAAGTGGGGTTGGAGTGAGGGTAACCTGGACTGCAGCAGTGTATACACTCGAACATCTACATTTATGGTAGGTACAAAACTGTACTATGTTCATCATGTCGCACTGCTGCAGTCATTACACTTGGGTTGAATCCCAAAGCTGAGGTTGGGTGGCTGGGTCTATATAGGGTTAGGAGTGGCTATGAGGCCCTGCAGAACTGCAGTGGCAAAGGCAGCTCTGGATTTGGAGTAGAGAGGTAAGTGGTAATGTTTGGTAAAGGTGTGCACTGAACTCCAAGTTGCAGCTTCCAAAATATCTTTGGTTGGTACTCCTCTAAGAAAGGCTGCTGAGGTGGCAGTAGCCCTGGTAGAATGTGGCCTGGTCTGTTTTGAAATAGCCTTTCCCTGTGATCCTGCAGCATAGGATACAAACAGTTGCTCAGATTTTCTGAAAGCTTTTGTTTTGTCCAAGTAGAAACGTAACTGCCTGTGTATGTCCAATGAATGAAGAAGCCTCTCCCATTTATTCTGGGGATTTGGATAAAAAGTGGGCAAATGAATGGTTTGGTTAAGAGCCACACTGGATACCACCTTTGGCATAAAGGTAGGGTTTGTTCTTAAGGAAACCCTGTCTTGATGAAAAATGATGAAAGGTTCCACTACCATTAGTGCCTGTAACTCTGAGACTCTCCGTGCTGAAGTTATTGCCAGCAGAGAGCAGTTTTCCATGACAAAAAATTAAATTCTGCTGGCTCAAAAGGTGGTACAGTAAGTTTTTCCAAAACAAAAGTTGAGGTCCCGTGTTGGTGCTCTCCAGGGCGGTCATATGTTTTTAGCCCCTCTGAGGTATTGTCTTAGTAATGGAAGTGAAAAAATAGGAGGATCCATGTTGTAATGAGCTGAAATAGCAGAGGCGTGGATCTTAATAGATGAAAATGAAAGGCCTTTGTCCAGCATCTCAGTCAAGTATTGTAATATCTGAGGAATATTTGGGACAAGAGGGTTTAGGCCTTGAGCCTGGTTCCAGGCGCAGAATCTTTTCCATTTTTCTGAATATGATTTCCTGGTGCTGGGCCTCCTGGCCTCCAAAATGACATCCATAACAGCTTTAGAGAGGAGTGTTGGCTGTTTGGTTAAGTAATCTGCCATGCAGCCAGATTTAAGGTTTTGAGCTGGCTGTGTAGGATCTGATTGTTATGCCGAGTCAGAAAATTAGGTATTTGAGGTAAAATCCATGCTGGGCCTTGAGCCATGTTCCTCAATATTGGATACCAGTGCTGTCATGGCCAGTCCGGTGCAATGAGGATCATTTGTGGCTTTTCTAGTCTGGCTTTCAAGAGTACCTTTGCTAGTACAGGCAGTGGTGGGAAGGCATAAACTTTTAGTGTTTTCCAACTGAATGTTAGGGCGTCCACTTTCCACGCTTGTGTGTGGTATGTCCTTGTGCAAAATTTCTGTAGTTGGCAGTTCAGTGGGGAGGCAAAAAGATCTATGTCTGGGCTCCCCCATTTCTGAGTTATCATTGTGAATACTTGTGGATTTAGTTTCCACTCGTGAGGATCCATGATATTTCTGCTTAAGTCGTCTGCCAGTGCATTTTTCTTTCCTGGCAGGAATTGTGCTTGCAGTTGAACTTGATAGGTCAGTGCTGTATTCCACAAAGTCATTGCTTGTCTGCATAGGGGGTAGGAAGGTGTGCCCCCTTGCTTGTTTATGTACCACATCACTGTGGTGTTGTCCGTCTTTAGTAGCAATTGTCCTGGATGCAGAAGTTCCTTGAAAGCTGTCAGGGCATTTTGTGCAGCTAGCATCTCTTTTTGATTGATGTGGAGATGCATTTGGCCTGTGGTCCACTTGCCCTGGATACATTGTCCTGCCATGTGTGCTCCCCAGGCGTAATCCGATGCATCCATTGTTATTGTCTGCTTGGCTATGGGTAAAGTAAAAAGCTGTCCCTTGTTGTGGTGACATGCCTGTGCCCACCATTGAAACTCCTGTTGAAGGCAGGGGATGAGCGGTATTAATTCTTCCAAACTGTGGCTGTGCTGAGTCCATACGCTTTTCAGATACCATTGTAACTTCCTCATATGCAGTCTGGCATATGGAATTAGTAGTATGCAAGATGCCATGAACCCCAAGGCCTGCAAAATTTTTCTTGCAGGGAGTTGGGTTTTTGTTGCCATCAATTGAAAGTACTGAGTCAGTTGTCCTTGTTTGTCTGGCGTGAGATAAGCCATCTGGGCCATTGTATTTAAGCTGGCACCCAGGAATATTATCTCTTGTGAGGGCACTAGTTTTGACTTCTTTTCGTTTACTGTGCACCTAGGCAACTTAGCAAGCTTTTTACAAACGCCAGATGCTTTAGAAGAATGTCCTTGCTTTCTGCTTGAATAAGGCAGTCGTCCAAGTATGGGTATATTTGAATTCTCCTTTGTCTGCAAAATGCAATTACTGGTGCCAAGCATTTTGTGAAGATCCTGGGTACAGTAGATAAGCCAAAGAGCAGTGCAGAGAATTGTTAATGCTTTGAACCTGCTAAGAATCTGAGGTATCGTCTGCAATTTTGTCTAACAGGGACATGCAGGTATGCCTCCTTGAGGTCCAACGTTACTAGCCAAGCCTTCTTGCCCAGCATGGGAAGAAGCTGCTGTAGTGTCAACATTTTGAATTTGGGAACTTCCGGATAAGTATTTAGAGCAGAAAGATCCAGAATGATCCTCCAAGGCTTTGTCCTTTTGGGGGACCAGAAAGAGTCTTGAGTAAAATCCTTGTCCTTGCTCTTGTGTTGATACCTCTTGAATAGCTCTCATGTCCATGAGTGTTGTAATTTGTTTTTGAGCCTCTGCCCATTAATTTGGTGGAAGGTTTGGCATTACTTTTAGCCTTGGCAAAGTGTGAAAGTGGAACCTGTAACCTTGGGATATAATATTTAGAACCCATTTGTCTTTGGTGATCAAATGCCAACTGTGTGCAAAAAAAGTGCTAGTTTTCCTCCCAAGGGAGCTGCCAAGAGAGAGGTGCTTGGTAGCTGGAGGGGGAAGTCATTGGGACCGTTTCTATAAGGTTGTGGCCTGTCTTCCCCTCCTTTCTGGGTTGAAGTACCCCAGTGGCCAGGCTTGTAAGAGCCTTGTGGCTCACCTCTGCCTCTTGGGCATCTGTATCTGCCCCTCTGAGGTCTGTCTGTAGTTGGAAAGGACCAATTTTTAGTTGGCCAATTTCTGCTAAAACGAGGGGGACTGAACCTGCAAGAAATCCTTCACCGTTTGCATAGATTTTTCCTTATCCTCCATTTTCTTTAATATTTCTTCTGCTTTAACTCCAAATAAAATATCCTGCTGTAAAGATGCATCCAATAACTTTGCTTTAACATGGTCAGGTAAACTTTGTTCTTTTAACCAAGCATGCCTACGGATGACAGACCCTGTAACTGCTGCTCTACAAGAGGCTTCTAATGAATCAAATCCACATTGCAAAGTATGTTTTTGCCCACTTGTTCTGCTGCATGCAATAAATCCTGCATTTCCTTAAAGTCAGGAAGCTCAGAATTTGGAAGCATTTTTTTGTTTTAACTGAGACATCAAGTATTGCTGATATTTCAGCATGTGAAACTGGCAATTTAAGGCCCTCATTGCTAGAGTTGCAGAAGTGTATACTTTCTTTCCCCATCTGTCTAATGCTCTAGAATCCCTTTCAGAGGGAACTGGATTTTTTAGCTGTAGAGGCCTTAACCCCTTTGGGACCCTGGGAAATGGTTTCTGGGTCAGCAACAGGGCTTTTGTAAAGAAATTTGTGAGAGTCAGGGACTCTGTAGTATCCGTCTGGTTTGAATGGGGCTGGAGGTAAAGAATCAGGATTTAAACTGGATTCAGAGTACACATCATTCACAATGTCTAATACTGGCGGAATAGCAAGGGGTCTGTGCTGAGGCAATAAAAGGAACTCTCGGAGCCTTTTCTTGGTTTCTGAGTAATCCTGGCCCTCCCAGTGAAAATGCTCCCTCAAAGTATGTAAGGTTTCCCCAAAAGAGTAGTCCTCTGGAGGAGAGGCTGAAGGGATTGATTCTTCAGCATCAGAATCCTCATGTGGGGGTAAAGAGTATTCCTGATCTGCTGCGGAATCCCAGGAAATGGAAACCTGGTCAGATGAGTAATAGTCTTCATCCTGTCTAGGCCTTTTATCAGGAGGGGGATGGGAACCCCTGATCAGAGTAATTAAGTCTTCGGCCATTTTGAGCATCTGTTTCTTAGGCATTGGGGCCTGTCCTGGTGAATGCTGTACTGGCTTTTTTATTTTTAAAGGAGTTTTAGACTTGGTATAAGATTTGATAGTTAGTGTAGTCGGTCTGAATACACCTTCTGCAGCTGAGGGCTGTTCAACTGCTCCGGATTCCTCTGAAGGAATAGTCTCGGTAAGGCCTAAAGGTAGAGTATCCTGAGGCCCAGCTATCTTCACGTGGTAGTCAGAGGCAGCCTGTGGTTCTAAAGCAGCGGTCGTCAGGGGCTGCGAAGGCGCCTCACTGAAAACCGGAGAACCGGTGACTGGCCTAGCAGAGGCCTTGTCCTCAGGTCTGGGTCTCTGATGCCTGTCCTTGTCTTTGCGCTTTTTGTGCATTCCGGTCGTCGGTTGCTCCGCCGGCATGGTGTAATTGAATTTTCTGCCAAAATAATGGTCGGGCAAAATCAAACAGACGTTTAATAGTGCACTTGTTAAACCGAGCACAAAACCGACAACCAGTGACTTCGTGGTCTGGGCCTAGTCATGGAATACAGTAAGAATGAAAATCCTTATGAGGTATTTGCTTCCCACAAGAAATACAATTATTAACTTTTACTGACATCGGTCTGAGGCAAGAAAAAGTTTCCCCAACGGGGTACTTAGCTTTAAAGAGGACTTTGGTTCTGAAATACGAATTGAAAATCTCAGGAATCGGCCGACCGGCACTTGCGAACTGCTTCTGCTTCGGGCACCGCGCGGTAAGAAAGACTGAAGAAAATGGCGTCTGCTGCATCTTTTATACCCCTGGCGCTCTGACGTCTAGGAAGAAGCGACAGCAACCGATGCTGGACCAAGACTTTGGAACTCTGGCCGACTGCAGGACCGCCTGACGGCAGATAACCCAAGTGTAATGACTGCAGCAGTGAAACACGATGAACATCAGGAGACGACTCCATTTGTAGAAGTTCATAATACCTCTTATGAACATCAGAAACCCAAGTGCAGTCCCACTTAAAAATTTCCATCATACCAGAGAGAGTATTCCCAAAGGAGGGGGGGGCAGGAACAGAAACTCCCTGAAGGGGCTCCAAAGCCATGAGAGCATCAAACAGCCCCTGTGCAAAATCCTGCCATTCACACTGAGGATTCTTAGGGGCAGGGGAAATATGCAAAGAGTTTTAGGGTCAAACACCTGGAAAAAGGGCACGATGTAGGGTCATGAGAAGAACCTAAGCAAAGCACTGCTTGTGATGGTCCTTATGGGGAATCTGTCCCCCACACTGGCATTTCACCTTTCTGGATGACATGTAACCTTACAACAAAAAGAAAAGGCAAGATAAGAAGAAAAATACCAATGGGGCACTTATCTGAAAATGGCTTGGTAACCAGCACACGGAGCGTTCAGACAGACTATCAAAGATGGAGCTCAGACTGGCAGCAAAGTTGTTCTGAGGTATGTACAGCCGTATGCCACCTTCATGCCCTACGTCATGAGCAGGGAGCATATGGTGATGTACGACGTCCATATAACAACCTTTTGTTTTGATATAATGGCCAGACTTTGGGTTACCCTTGGCAGGGGATCCCTTTAGTTAGAATACTGCAACAGTGATATGGAAGGATATAGATTCGTTGTGTACAACCTTACCATAACCACAGATGTCCTACTTTTCCATGCTGCAGTATTCTCACTTGTGGGATCCTCCACCTCAGGCAACCCGAATATCCGGCTCCTTTGCCAAAGCTTAAGCCTGGTTGCTGTCAGGTGCATGGGACGTCACATACAGGGCCATAAACCATGGGCCATAAATTTGATGTCCACATGCACATTCCTCAGAACTTCTCTGCTACAAATGTCAGCTTGCTCATTTCGCTCCATGCTTCGGAAGATGATACAGATAAGTACCCTGTTGGGGAATCTTATTTAATTTTGTATTAGGCTTGGGTTGCTGTTGCTCTTTTATAGCCAATGTCATCTAGGAAGGGAAAATATAAGTGCGGTCAGCAAATTCCACACAAGGATTCCCATGAGCTTTGCCTTTTTTGATTAGGCCAGTCCCACGACCATACAACCTGTAATATTTCTCAGTATTTTGTCCCTAAAACCCTGTGAAGTCATCTTGCAGCCCTTAAATTGTTTGTGGAAAACCAACAACTCAAGCGTTTGGCCCCAAGTATGGATACTGCACTGGCTGTCGAGGTGGAGCCGCGCAAGATGAAGACCGAGGCAAAGGATCCCACAAGTGAGAACACTGCAACATGTGAATAGAAGGACATCCTCCTTTTCCAGGCTACCACTTAACTGTCAAGAAGGCTCAGTTTTATTGCTGAAGCAAGCCTTTGCATGGGCACAGGTCACAGTTGCAAGTATATCAGTTCTTTAGCATTAACAATTTTCTAATCAAGAAAAAGTACAGTTGTGTACACTTACCATAAATGTAGATGTTCGAGTGTATTCACTATTGCAGTCATCACACTTGGGTTATCTGCCTGCAGGTAGCCCTCAGTTGACCCAAATACCAGAATCTTGGGATTTCTGTGTCGTTTGCTGTCACCTCTTCCATGACGTCAGGGGTGCAAAACATGCAGCTGACTCCATTACATCAGTTTTTCTTGCCCCAGAGGTCAAGAGCCCCCAAAATAGGAAGCTATTACTTGGTGGGGAACACCTCCAGTAAAAAAATAAATATCCCTGCCATAAAAGATGGCCATAAAGAGGATAGGTAGAAAGGATATAGAAAACCAGGGGGGTGGAGGGAGGGAAACCAGGACTGCAACAGTGAATACACTCGAACATCTACATTTATGGTAAGTACACAACTGTACTATGTTCTTCATGTTTCACTGTTGAAGTCATCACACTTGGTTGATTCCCAAAGCTGAGGAAGGGTGGAGGCAGTCAAGAGGTGTTAGGGCTGGCTAGCAGGCCTTGTAAGACTGTTGTAGCAAATCCAGCTCTGGATGTAGAAAAAATAGGTAAGTGGTAATGCTTGGTGAAGGTGGGTACAGAACTCCAGGTTGCAGCTTCCAGGATGTCCCTGGTAGGGACTCCCCTGAGAAATGCTGTAGAGGTTGAAGTAGCTCTAGTGGAATGAGTTCTAATCCCTAGAGGGGTAGGTTTTCCATGGTGCTTGCAGAAGAAATGGATGCAGCATGCTATCCATTTGGAAATGGTTTGCTTTGAAATGGCCTTGCCCTCTACCCCTGTAGCAAAGCTGATTAGCAGCTGATCAGATTTTCTGAATGGCTTAGTCCTGTCAAGGTAGAACCTGAGCTGTCTGTGCACGTCCAAAGAGTGCAGGATCCTTTCCCCTTTATTCTGAGGATTAGGGAAAAAGGTTGGCAAATAGACGGATTGGTTTAGAGCCACACAGGATACCAGGAAGGGTTAGCCCTGAGGGGAAACACTGTCAGCATGAAAAATAATGAAAGGCTCCACCACCATTAGTGCCTGTAACTCAAGACACTCTTCTTGATAAAGTAATAGCTACAAGAAAGGCTGTTTTCCAAGAGAGGATTTTTAACTCTGCTAAAGCAGCAGGTTCAAAGGGGGGAAGTGTGAGCTTCTCCAGTACAAAGGTAAGGGTCCCAGGTCAGAGCGTGAGCTTCTCCTAGGGAGCCTTAAATTGTTAACTTCTCTCAGGAACTGTTTGATGAGAGGGTGAGAAAAGAGAGGAGGCTCACTATTATAATCAGCTGAGCTGGCAGAGGCATGAATCTTAATGGATGACAAGGATAGCCCTCTGTGGAGCAGCTCCACTAGGTAACCAAGGATTTCGGGTAAGTTGGGCACAGCTGTGTCCTTTCCCTGAAACCGACTCCAAGAACAATATCTTTTCCACTTTTCAGCATAGGATTTCCTAGTACTAGGCCTTCTGGCCTCAAGGATGATGCCCGGCACCTGTTTGCTGAGGGATGCTGGTGGTACATTTAGGGAATAAGCCAGGCTGCAAAGTTTAGGGTTTGCTGTGGATGCAAAATCTGTCCCTCCTGCTGAGACAGCAGGGAAGGTGTGTGATGTAGGTGTCAGGGTGGCACTGCTGTCAGACTGTGTAGGAGTGGGTATAAGTGCTGGCGTGGCCAGTTTGATGCAATAAGGATTGCCTTTGGCCTATCCTGTGTGATCTTGAGTAGTACTCGAGAGGAGGGGCAGAGGAGGAAAGGCACACATTGAGAGGTTTTCCCATGTAAAGGATAGGTTGTCCACCTTCCATGCTTTGTTGTGAGGGTTCCTGGTGCAAAATTTGCTCAACTGGTGGTTTTGGGTGGAGGAAAAAAATCCACCTCCGGTGTTCCCCACCTCTGGGTTAGAAGTTTGAATGAGTTGGGGTCCAGTTTTCACTCGTGAGGGTCCAGTAGATTTCTGCTTAAGTCGTCTGCCAGTGAATTTTGCTTGCCTGGCAGGAATTGAGCTTGTAGGTGCACTTGGATGCTAATGGCTGTGTTCCACAGAGCCATGGCTAACCTGCAGAGTGGGTAAGAATGAGTTCTGCTCTGCTTGTTTATATACCACATAAATGTGGTGTTGTCTGTCTTTATCAGGAGCTGTCCTGGAAGGATAAGGTATTTGAAGACTAGCAGAGCATTCTGTACAGCTAGCATCTCTTTTTCATTGATATGCAGGGGAATTTGTTCTGGGCTCCATTTGCCTTGAATGCATTTGCCTGCCATGTGATCCCCCCATGCATAGTCTGATGAGTCTGTTGTCAGGGTCTGGGCGGCTAGGAGTTGAGTGAAAGGAAGTCCCTTGTTGTGGTTGCAAGCTTCTGCCCACCAAAGGAACTCTGCCCTTAGACAGGGTATGATAGAAACCACTGTTTCCAGGTCCTGAGAATGTTGACGCCAGAGCCTTTTTAAGCACCACTGAAGTTCCCTCATATGCAGCCTTACATATGGAATTAGCATAATGCATGAGGCCATGGAACCCTAGGGCTTGCAGTATTTTCCTTGCAGATAGTTGGGTTCTGTTGGCCATTAGTTTGAAATAGTTTGTCAAATGTGCCTGCTTTTCTGGAGTGAGGAATGCCATCTGTGAAGTTGTGTTCAAGCTTGCTCCCAGGGATACAATTTGACGGTGTATCCCAGTGAGGTTAGAAGTCCTTTTACAAATGCTAGGTGCTGAAGTAGGAAATCCTGACTGTCCACCTGAATCAGGCAATCGTCCAAGTATGGGTAGATTTGAATATTTCTCTGCCTGTAGTATGCAATGGCTGGAGCCAGGCATTTTGTGAATACTCTTGGCGCAGTAGATAAGCCAAAGGGAAGTGCAGAGAACTGATAATGCACAGAGCCTGCCCTGAAACGTAGATATTTCCTGCAAGACTCGCTTAATCAGATGTGCAGATAACCTTCTTTTAAGTCTAGGGTGACTAACCAGGCATCCTAGGCTAGCATACAAAGAAGCTGTTACAGTGTAAGCATTTTTAATTTTGGGACCACCAGAAAGGTATTTTAGAATAGATAGATCCAGGATAGGGCATCAACAGCCTTCTTTTCTGGGCACCAGGAACAGTCTGGAGTAGAAGTCCTGTCCCCTTTGTTCTACTGGAACAGGATAAATAGCCTTGATAAGGAGAAGGGAAAGTACTTGCTTTTGAGCCTCTGCCCACTGGTTTGGAGGAAGATCTGGCAACTTGCTTGGAGTTGGCAGTAAGTGGAAGTAGAATCTGTATCCCTGGGATACAATGTTTAGAACCCATCGGTCCTGGGTAATGGACATCCAGTTTTTTGCATGAAGGGCGAGTTTTCCTCCTTGGGGCGCAAGTACTTGGGCATGGCTGGGAAGGATAATTGGAAAGTCAATGTGAACTTTTTCCATATGGGGTTGGCTTACCACTCCCTGGTTTTGAGGTGGAAACACACCATTGTTTAGATCTCTGCATACCCTGAGACTGTAGTCTTGGTGGTCTGTTTCCTGTAGGTTTGGACTGAGAAGGCCTGACAGGGACTGGAAAGGACCAGTTTTTTGAAGGCCAATGCCTACTGAATCTAGGTGGCTGCACCTGTAAGAAATATTTGACTGTTTGCATAGATTTAGCTTTTTCTTCCATCTTTTTAAGAACTTATTCTGCTTTTGTGCCAAACAAACACTCCTGATTTAATGGAGCATTTAGTAATTTTGCTTTGACATGATCAGGCAAGACTTGTTCCTTTAGCCAAGCATGCCTTCTCAGTACAGACCCAGTGACAGCAGCCCTGCAAGATGCTTCTAAGGCATCAAAAATCCACACTGCAAAGTAGGTTTACTAACTTGGTTTGCAGAATGCATCAACTCTTGTAAATCTTTATTTTCTGCACAATCTGGAAGTAACACCATTTTTTGTTTAATTAGTTCCATAATATGTTGCTGGTACTTCAACATCTGAAACTGGCAATTCAAAGCCCTGATGGCAAGAGCTGCAGAGGTATATACCTGCTTAACCCATCTGTCTAAAGCTCTAGAATCCCTGTCTGAAGGGGTAGGGTTTTTGACTGTAGTAGCCTTAATGGCTTTAGGTCCCTGGGAAATTGTCTCTGGATCTGCAGTAGGATTCTTAAAGAGAAATTTGTGAGAGTCAGGTACTCTGTAGTACCTGTCAGGTTTTCTAGGAGCTGGTGGTAAGGTGTCAGGAGTAAGACTGGACTCCAAGAAGACATCATCTACAATATCCAGGACGGGGGGTATAGCTAGAGGCCTGTGCTGAGGCAAATCTAAAAATTCCCCAAGACTCTTTTTGGACTGAGGATAGTCCTGGCATTCCCAGCGGAAATGCTCTCTTAAGGTGTGCAAGATTTCACCAAAAGAAAAATCCTCTGGAGGGGAGGTAGAGGGAATGGATTCCTCTGCATCTGAGTCCTCATAAGTAGATAAGGGTATGTCCTGGTAATCAGAAGGGTCAGGGTCATCGGACTCTCTCTGTAGAATCAGAAGGAAATTCAATTCTTTGTCTTTTGGCAGGGGAAGGCTGGTTTCCCCTAATTAGAGTAATAAGGTCTTCAACCATTCTAAGCATTTGTTTTTGTGGCATGGGAGCTTGAGCATGCGCTTTGGACGTCGGTTTTCTAGGGGGAGTGCAAACTCTGGGCCTGAGAAACTTGTCAGTTTTAGTTGGAAATGAAGTTGTTGGTTTAATATGAATATCGGTAGGTCAAAATGCACCCTCAGAAGCCAGTGCCTGTACAGCGGTTCCGGACCCATTCAAGGTAGAGACATCCGTAGGTTCCATAGTCGAAGAAGCATCTTGCGGCATACCAGACTCCAAATGGGTCTCAACAGAGGCCTACAAATCTGTATTAGCGGGCATCAGGGGCTGCAAAGGCACCTCACTGAGTACCGGCAGACTGGCGACTAGCTTAATGGAAGCGTCGCTGGCAGTTTTTAACTTATGCGGTCTGTCTTTGCGCTTTTTCGGAAGATCGGTAGTCGGATGGCTTACCAAAGCCATTTCGGAATACAGAGAATGAGAGTGAAAGAATTTAGTTACAAAAATAGCCCGACGACGAATTGTTCGGGTGTTAGAACAAGGCACAAAACCGACAGCGAAGGACATTGTAGTCTGGGCCTAAACAGATGACACAGTAAGAATGAAAATCTCTGTGAGGTATTTGCGTTCCACAAGCAAGACAATTGTTTACTTTTTCTGACATCGGTTAGAGCAAGAAAAAAGAATCGCCAACGGGGTACTTAGCTTTAGAAGACTTCAGGTCTGAAACTCGAAAAAACGAAAATTTCAGGTAGTGGCCGACCTGCACTTGTGAACTGCTTCGGGCTCCTTCTCAGCAAGAAAGACTGATGTAATGGCGTCGGCTGCATGTTTTATACCCCTGATGACCTGACGTCATGGAAGAGGCAATAGCAACTGACACAGAAAACCCAAGACTCTGGTATTCGGGCCGACTAAGGGCTACCTGCAGGCAGATAACCCAAGTCTGATGACTGCAACAGTGAAACACGAAGAACATCCTGCTTTATAGAGTAACTCAGATACCTTACCACACATTTATCATTACTGTTAAGAAGGCTCATTACATAATTCTGTGCTCTGTAGTATTATACATTTCAACAGTGACAGCAACTGTCAAAATTCAAATGCTGAATAAAGCTCTACCACTTGTTAGCCTTTTGCACACACTGGACAGCTTTCAATTCTTTGCAAGCAGGGCTTTACACACACTTTTCAGTAGTTTCTATTAGAGCAATGCATTTCAGAAACATGGTTCACTGCAACAAGCAACAATTATTTTCATTTGCTTTTGACATAGGACAACTCACAACTGCAAGAAATACCTGGATCATGTAAGCAGTGCATTTTTTCCAATTCTGCAACATACCACAAGCTGACGTTTGCTTCAGCAGCTTAAGATTTCACCCTGCAGATTCCACGGTCATTAAAACTATTCAAGTCTTTTATTATCATTATAAGTGCCCTCCTACTTGCCAACCTCTGATCCACTGAACACATTCATTCCCTAGACTTGAGACTTGTTATTTCAGATCCACAAGGAAAATACATATTTGGAGGAGTCGTTATCCAGGCACTTACTGAGGTAGTTTAGTCCTGTCACCAGCACCCTGGCAATGGCAGCACAATCCTTATAAAGGCCTGAACTCCTTCCTCTTGATTGGAGATGTGGGCAGCTTTGTCACCCATGGGAATGGCTATGCCCCTCTATCAGTCTACCCATGCTCCTTTTCACAACCAACAAAAGGCTACCTACCCCCTGCTAAGGTGGCCATACTTACCTCACCCCTGCTCTGCTCCCCATCCTTTTGACATTATCCCTGTGCTCCTGCAGTAAACAGGTCAAGAGCAGTTGCATAAGCTGCAGGGAATCACCCTTTCTCCTACCCACAAGGGTCATGCCTATCCTCCCAGCTGTACTTTGAAGCACCTGAACTGTTAACTGAACTTGGGCAGCCTGAATCCTTTGCAAGGCTTTATCCCTCTACTGCAGTTTTTAATTACTTTTTCATTGCACAGGTCTCACTGTAACTATGTATTGAAAAGAATTAAATATATAATTTGCCTGACAAAGAACTTTGTTTATAGTTAAAAAACAAACAGCATCATGCAGAAATATTACTTCTGGGCAGCACTATTTTTTTTAACTGTTTCAGAAAACTTGTTTCATTAGCTTCAGCAGCATTTTACACGTTCTCTAATTACAGTTAGACATGCACATGATAATCAGCATTTTCCAGTGCATATAATTCAAAACTGCCTGACCAGTTTTCTCCAAAGACAAATAAAAAGTGCAACATTTCTGTATACCTCAGTGTGTACAAACTACAACTGTGTTATTTTCTTACCAAAGCTAGTATAACAAATCTTGTCAGTACTTTTTATCAATACAGACTTTGCAGGTTTTCCAGAAATCTGTACGTCAGTTAATGCTTCCAGTTTAAGCACATTGCTTTCCCACACACTGCATAACTAGGGGACTTTCAGCAGCTTTTCCTCCCAAGTCAGATAATTTTACACCATAATGCTTTACAGTTCATCGGTTTCAATTTACATTTAAAATGCAGAAGGAGACTTGCCAGTTCGGAAATTCAACACAATTTTATCACGCTTGCTACTTGCCTCAGTAATTTCTTGTATATGTGCTTCATATTTCAAGAATGCTTTCTAACACATTTCCTTCAAAAGCTTAGCACATTCATGGTGCAAATCTTTGGTAAGGAATCTCCCAGCAAGTTAGTTAACACCCCAGCTAGTGAGCAGCCATTCAGCATAATGCATTTCAGTGCATTAATTACCTGAATACAGCAGTGTAGTGCGCACATGTTTTTAATCAAATGAACCAATTTATTTCCAAATATTTTCATGTAATTTATGTACAACAAACAAATGCACATCTCATATACTCAGTCACTTAATCTGCACACTTGTGTGATATAGTACCATCTAGCATGTGCAACATAACAAATATGTAGTATGAATTGAGCTGCACTATGTAAACAATGTACATGTCTTCTAAGACCACAAAGTATTAACGATTACATAACTAAATGTCAATTAAACACTAATCAACTTCTTAAAAAATATGCCAGGCAACAAAATAGTTAAAAAATACTCAACTAGAAATCAGTGAAATCAAATCTGAAAAACATAAGTTCTCAAGTGCTAGAAAAAATAAATGACAGATGGCAACTCTAATGAAAAATGTGCGTGCTAGGACACATGCACACATCATATCAGAAAAAGTGGCTCCAGTAATGAACACACCTGTAGTACATTGAAGTTGCTATTGCTAAAGTCCACTGCAATACATTTACAAAACTGTGCAGAAAATAATTTTCTTTGGAAATTCCAGTATGCATTACAGACCAGCTGCAAAGAATACCAAGTTTTTCTGAAATGGTACAACCTCTACCATGATAACTCCACAGTTGCTCTCTACATCAGACTCTGTTATTACGCACTAAGTCAAGAACGAACTTGTCAATTGTTTATAGCTTCATTGCTAGAATGTTTCCACTATTGAATGTGTAGCCTTATTTCCTGTGCTTTGAACTCTATGGTTTTGTTCTACAGTACCTGTTCACAATCAATATTGTCATTTTAAATGGTCATCACTTCAAAATTACAGTCAAACAAAAAGTACAGTTTTGTACCTACCATAAATGTAGATGTTCGAGGATTCCCTTGCTGCAGTCCTGACTATTGGGTATAGTCCGCGTCCCAGTCGGCCCGAATACCAGAGTATAAGGCTGACGTCGGTCATGGCGCTTAGACTGGCGTCAGTACGTCAGGGTACTAATGCGCATGACCGGCGTCATTTCCTCAGTCTTTTCTTGCCCCAGATGTCAGAAGACCCAAAAGACAAGTCCCAAAACAACCTGCACCAATAAACATGTACAATATATACAGTAATATATATACAAAAATATAAGCATGTAAACTCACCTACACAACCACCCTGAAACACAGAGGGAAGGAGGGAGGGTAAATTGGACTGCAGCAGGGAATCCTCGAACATCTACATTTATGGTAGGTACAAAACTGTACTATGTTCTTCGCTTCCCTTGCTGCAGTCCTGACTATTGGGTAGAATCCCAAAGCAGAGGTAAGGGAGGCTGGCAAATTATAAAGTAGCAGGAGCTGACAACATGCCTTGTAAAACAGCTGTGGCAAAACCAGCTCTAGTCTTAGAGTATATAGGCAGGTGATAATGCCTAGAGAAAGTATGCACTGAACTCCAAGTAGCTGCTTCCAGAATATCCTTAGTTGCCACCCCTTAGAAATGCTGTTGAAGTGGCAGTAGCCCTAGTGGAATGAGGCCTAATCCCAGCTGGAACCTCTTTGCCATGATGGGAATAACAAAATGCAATGCAAAAGCCAATCCACCTAGAAATAGTTTGTTTTGACACAGGCTTGCCCTGTGAACTCAAAGCAAAAGAAACAAGTAACTGCTGAGACTGCCTAAAATCTTTAGTCCTGCTCAAATAATAACGCAATTGCCTGTGTACATCTAAAGTGTGCAAAATCTTTTCCCCTTTATTTTGAGGATCTGCAAAAAGTAGGCAAATGAATAGTTTGGTTTAAAGCCACACTAGAAACCACCTTGACATAAAGGAAGGATTAGTCGTAATGAAACCCTGTCCTTATGGAAAACCAAAAGGGCTCTACTGCCATAAGGGCCTGCAACTCAGACACCCTTCTTGCAGAAGTAATAGCCAACAGAAAAGCAGTCTTCCATGACAAATATTTCAATTCAGCAGTAGCTGCAGGCTCAAAGGTTGTAGAGTAAGTTTTTCCAACACAAAATTGAGATCCCAAGCAGGAGTAGGAGCTCTACGTGGGGGTCTTATATTCTTTGCCCCTCTAAGAAACTGCTTGAACAAAGGATGCGAAAACAAAGGTGGGTCACAATCATAGTGAGCTGAAATTGCTGCAGCATGAATCTTTATGGAAGAGAAGGACAAACCTTTGTCCAATAATTCAGTAAGATATTGAAGAGCCACACTCAAATTAGGCTCTGAAATCTCCAAATTCTTTGCTGTACTCCAAAATAAAATCTCTTCCATTTTTCTGCGTACACTCTCCTAGTACTAGGCCTTCTAGCTTCCATAATCACATTTAAAACTTGTTGAGGAAGCTGAGACCTACCGTGCTTCAACACAGAATATGCCAAGCTGTGAGATGAAGAGATTGAAGCTTGACATTGAGCAGATGACCGTCCTTCTGAGATAACAGATGAGGAATCAGAGGTAAAGGCCATGGAGGCTTCTTTACAAGACTCCTTAGAAGTGGGTACCAGTGTTGCCGAGGCCAATCTGGAGCTATCAAAATCATCCTTGGCCTGTCTTGTCTGACCTTTAGTAATACCTTTGGAAGAAGAGGTAGAGGTGGAAAGGCATAGACATGAAGGTTTTTCCAACTGAAAGACAGAGCATCCACTTTCCAAGCTGTGTGATGAAACCCCTTTGTGCAATACTTTGGCAGCTGGTGGTTTAGTGGAGAAGCGAACAGATCTATGTCTGGAGTTCCCCATGACACTGTCAATTTCTGAAATACATGAAGATCCAGTTTCCACTCGTGGGGATCCATGATTTGTCTGCTTAATACATCTGCTAGGAGTTCTGTGCTCCTGGCAGAAACCTTGCCTGAAGAGTCAGTTGCAGGCTTAACGCAGTCTCCCATAAAATCATTGCTTGCCTGCATAGAGGATAAGAATGTGTTCCCCTTGCTTGTTGATGTACCACATGACAGTTGTGTTGTCTGTCAGAATCAACACCTGCCCTGGAAGAAGTAACTCCTTGAACGCCATCAATGCAAACTGGACTGCTAACATCTCCTTCATGTTGATATGTAGATGCTGTAGTCTGGCAGGCCACTTGTCTTGTATCCACTTTCCATTTAGATGAGCTCCCCAAGCAGTGTCCGAGGCATCTGTCGTTAAAATCTGACTTCGCCTCTGGCCGGGTCACAGAGAGTCCCTTGTTTAGGTGACATTCCTGAGCCCACCACAAGAATTCCTTTTGAAGGCAAGGTATTATTTGAATGACAGTGTCCAAATCTTGGCAGTGCTGTGTCCATACATTTTGAGATACCATTGCAGCTTCCTCATATGCAGTTTGGCATTGGGAAGCACCAGAATACAAGATGCCATGAACCCTAATGCTTGAAGGACTGTCCTTGCAGTCAGCACGGACTGATGAGATAGTTGATGGAAGTAAAGTGACAGACTCTTTTGTTTGTCCGGGGTTAAAAGGCCATCTGAGCTGCTGTATTCAGTCTCACACCCAGAAAGCACATGTCTTGAGAGGGTACTAGACTGGACTTTATTTCGTTCACAGAATACCCTAGGCATCTTAGCACTGCTATGACATATTCCAGATGCTGTAGAAGGTGTTCCTTTTCTTGAGCCAGAATCAGGCAGTCGCCCAAGTAAGGATAGATTTGAATGCCTTGAAGCCTGAAGTAAGCTATCACTGGAGCCAGAACCTTTGTGAATACTCTGGGCAGTAGATAAGCCAAAGGGCAATGCAGAGAACTGATAATGAAAATCTCCAGTTGAAACCGCAGATACTTTCTGCAACTTAGCCTTATAGGCACATGAAGGTAAGCTTCCTTGAGATCCAAAGTTACCATCCAGTGATCCTTGCCCAGCAGAGGTAACAGTTGCTGTAACGTCAACATCTTGAACTTGGGAATGTCCAGATAAGTGTTGAGGATAGATAAATCCAGAATTGGTCTCCACGTGTTCCCCTTCTTTGGTACTAGGAACAGGCGAGAATAAAATCCGAAGCCCCTTTCTGATACAGGGACTGGCTGAATGGCCCCTATCTGGAGTAACTGAGAAACTTGCTTGTGAGCCTCTTTTCTTTGTGGAGGAGGAACATCTGGCATGCCTTTGAAAGGGGCATTGTGTGGAAATAAAATCTGTAACCGTGATGAATAATATCCAGCACCCATCTGTCTTGAGTGATTAAATCCCAATTTTCTTTGAAAAGAGACAATCTTCCTCCCAAAGGAGCTGCCAGACGAGAGTCCACTGGCAGCTGAAAAGGCAGGTCATTGGTTCTGCTTACGAAAGGACTGACCCCTGCCCTCACCAGAAGTCTGAGCAGGTGAACTGTCTGATCTAGGCCTAAACGAACCTTGAGCCCTGCCCCTACCACGTCTAGACCTACCCCTAGACTGGGAACTATAAGCAGGATATGTCCACCCCTTAGCAGGCCAATTTCTACTAAACTTCGGAGGCTGCACCTGCAAAAAATCTTTAACAGTCTGCATAGACTTAGCTTTGTCCTCCATTTTCTTTAAAACTGCTTCCACAGGCGGTCCAAACAACACATCAGACTGAAAAGGAGCATCCAAAATCCTAGTCTTAACATGCTCAGCTAAATTCTGATCCTTCAACCAGGCATGTCTGCGAAGAACAGAACTAGTAGCAGCCACCCTCGAGGAGGCCTGAACAGCATCAAAACCACACTGCAAAGAATGCTTACCCACTTGTTCAGACACATGAACCAAATCCAGCAATTCTTTACACTCAATACCTTCCACCAAAGCATCCACCTTAGATTTCAATTGTGAAAGGAGATAATTTTGATATTTCAGCATATGAAACTGACAATTCAACGCCCTCATGGCTAGAGTGGAAGAAGTATATACTTTCTTACCCCACCTATCCAAAGCCCTTGCCTCTTTATCAGAGGGTACAGGATTTTTAACCACAGAAGCTTTAACACCTTTAGGCCCCTGAGAAACAGTTTCTGGGTCCGCCCTGGGACTCTTAAACAAATACTTATGAGCTTCGGGCACCCTATAATACCTATCAGGCTTAACAGGAGCAGGAGGCAAGGAGTCAGGGTTCAGAGAAGCCTCTGCAAAAACATCCTCCACCACATTCAACACAGGAGGAATAGCTAAGGGCCTATGCTGGGGCAAAAACAAGAATTCCCTAAGCCTTTTTCTGGAGTCAGAGTAATCTTGGCCTTCCCATTTAAAGTGCTCCCTCATGGAGTGAAGAGTCTCTGAAAATGAAAAATCCTCAGGAGGAGAAGCTGAAGGAGTGGAATCATCCACATCAGAATCAGAATAAGTAGGAAACTCTTGCAAGTCTTCCACAGAAGACTCTGAAGCCTGTGAACACTGTTCAAAACTATCAAACTCCTGTTCCACCCTAGGCCTCTTATCAGGTGGGGCATAGAACCTCTAATCAGAGTAATCAAATCTTCTGCCATTTTAAGCATATGTTTCTTAGGCACAGAGCCCGAAATGCTAGGAGAAGCCCCCACAGAAGCTGAACTTGGCCTACCTCTAAAAGAAGCTTTGGCCACAGAAGGAGAGGCCCTAACTACCTTGGGAAGAGAGGGAAGAACAGTTACCTGAGAAGCCCCTCAGCCTGGCCTACCTCCTGAGAGGGCACATCCTGTAACAGTAAAGTATCTGCCTGAGACTCCATAGAGACTCCTGGCAAAACCTCTGGCTCCCCTGAGCCTTCTAAAGGACCGACGTCCGGGACTGCCGGTTCCTCACCCCTAGGCTTCACTGTTTTGTCCTTGCGCTTCTTGGATGAAGCAGGCGTCGGAGCATCCGACGGCATATTATAATTGCAACGCTTCCCAAACACTAACCTAGCACAATCAAGCCTCCTCTTAATAGTGCGCTTGTTAAATCTAGCACAAGAGCGGCAACCAACAAGGCCGTGCTCAGGCCCTAAACAAGGTATACACAGTGTATGATAATCCCTATCGGTATCTGCTTCCCACAAGAAATACAGTTATTCACTTTTCTGACATCCGGTTAAATACTGAGGCAAGAAAAACCAAAATGTTCTAACGGGTTACTTAGCCAACTCTGTTTTCGGTCTGAAACTCCGGTTTCGAAAATCTCAGAACGCCAACCTGCACTCGCAAAATTGCTTCTGCATCGGACCATGCGGCAAAAAAGACTGAGGAAATGACGTCGGTCATGCGCATTAGTACCCTGACGTACTGACGTCAGTCTAAGGCGCCATGACCGACGTCAGCCTTATACTCTGGTATTCGGGCCGACTGGGACGCGGACTATACCCAATAGTCAGGACTGCAGCAAGGGAAGACGAAGAACATCTTTATTTCTCCCTAGCCTGCAATGAAAACAAACCTAACTCAGCCACATCTGTGTTATGAACATGCACATTCACAGGGACTTCTAAGATGGCTGCACATTGATCAAAAAGTCGATTTGAACTCTCCACGTGTGAAAACTGAAAAAATATCCCATGAAACCAAACTGGATTAAATTCACTTGCTGGCTAGTAATTACACCACCTGGAAAACAGCAAAGAAGAAACTTTGAGAAGTAACAGAAAAATAATCAAAAAAGGAGAACAGAAAATCTAGCTGGGAAGAAACTTGCAGCTGTTCTGCAGAAAGCAATTCAACTTTCAGCTTTAGTAAAAGAGACTGCTTTAGGTAATTTAGAGGAAAAATAAAATCAAATGCACTCAAAGGTATTTAATTTAAGTGACAAACTGAAGTAATATATACACTCAAATAACAAAAACCTACAAAAATAGAAAAGGTTTTAACCTATTCAGATGAGCTCAACTTCTTAGTGCAAAAAATCTGGACAAACCCTGATAGAATGTGGGGGACAAAGGACCAAAAATAGGGACAGATTTTAAATATTGCTCTTATAAACTTAGAAAGTTTTTAGAATATCAGGATCAGATTGAAAAAATGTATATCATTATTTAGTGACTTCAATCATCAGATCATCCCAATGATTTGCCAAAAAAATCACACATTTTATGAGTAACAGACCAAAAATATGAGGCAAAAATCTGGATAGTCTGCGAAAATCTGGAGAGTTGAGAGGCATGGATGAGTTGATAAAACAGCAAAATTCAGATTTAGATACTGAAATGAAGAAAACGCTGGCTGAGCATAAGGTTTCTAAAGAACAGCAGTTTCAAAAAAGTAGTAGAGTTAGAAGACAGTGTATATAGAAATCCTGAGATTTTCTGCTGTAAAAATGAATCAGGAAGGAACAGGATAACTTTATTTTATAAAAGTACAAACTACTGGACTGGTATTCTGCAATAGGACTTGTTAAATGAAAGGGCACAGTGTGTATGCGCTCCAAACCTAGCCATGAGAAAGCAGCCAAGGCTTAACAAAGATGCAATTATACC
>NC_056728.1:1611410707-1611491882 GCF_019279795.1 Protopterus annectens
AGCTGAGCTGTTGGGGGCCAATGCTCCAAGAGGGAAGGACAAACCCGAAGCATGGAACATTGAACCCAACCCAGAAACACCAGCCTTGACACAATGGCACAGACTTAGCAGAGTCAGACACACTAAGGTGGGAGTCAGATTCAATGCCTTGGCCTTTGTTCAGCTCAGGCTCTGAAGACCTCTGATCCAAATGGCATGTGATGACTGCAACAGTGAAACACGAAGAACATCCATGGTGACAGAGTAGAGGTTCCAGGGTGGGGTCCTGGACCCAAAGAAATAAGGCCTAATTACATCTGAGCTTCCAAGAAGAACCTAATCAGCTGCTCCAAATATAAAGCTATGATGCTACCCACCAACCTCAATAACTGAGTGGATGGATGAAGCCACCGAAGAGAGGACTTGGAGGTTCACTTGAACAAAGGACATGTAGGTCAGATCCAAGCCAGAGTGGTTTGTTCCCGTGACAGAGAAGGAGAACACTATGGCGACATCTCCAGAGGAGTGGTGGGGAAGGAAGAAGAAGCTACCAGACCTCACCGAGTCCCTTTTACCAAAAAGGCACTTGGTATACTTAGCACTTAAGGCCATCAGCCCTGAGGATTCAGAGCCGATGCTGGTGCAGAGGCTGCCAGGGCACCTGAAGGCCTTTGGACCTTCGGGTCCAGCAAGCCAGAAGAGGCCCCTAGCATGAAGATAGAGGACGACCTCTTGTGGTCCCCTCTCAAAGCCTTGAAAGTCCTTAGGAGAAGGACAGTGGATCTTGTCAGAACTGTCCTTTGGAGCCAAAGAGGAAGGGCCAGCGGGGAGAAGATCTTTCAAAACCTTAACCTACTTCTCATTGATAACTCTATACCTGAAACCCTCACAAACAGAGGGGGAGGAATTGAGGTGCGGAGCCCCTAAGCAATATACACACTTGTCATGCCCATTCTGCATTGGGAGCTTGTGCCCACAAGCAGCACATTTCTTAAAACCCATATCCATTGCTAAGGAAAAGAATAAGTAAACTGCATCAACATTAAAACATTACACTAACACAATTCAAAAAACTTCCCTATTCCAATAAGGAATTAAGACAACAAGGTAATCAGAAATTCTCCAAGGCAGGAAAACCCAGCCACAACAAAAAATTTAAATCCCATCTAATATATATAACTTATGAGCTAACACTAATTAACTATATTCTAAAAGACAGGGTAGAAAAGACAACCAAAGAGCACACAACGTATATGCTGTAGAGTGGAGCCACAGATCAAGCTGCTGACTAGAATGGCAGGTAACTTGATCTAGAGTATCCACTAGGGAGCAGGAGATTGTGGGTAGGGAAGGCAGATCCCAGCAAGTTTTAGTCTTCCTGATTTGGCCGGCACTGGAACAGAATCATAGCAGACAGCCTGCAGGTTGAAGCCACATGGAGAAGACAATATTCAATCAAATGCTATAGCTGTAAACTGTGTACCACACACAAATTGGTTCTGCAATACCAATATTTATGGAGACATAAAATGAAATATTTAGACATTGATTATGGATTATGAACATGGATAGTAAAGTACATGCAGTAAAATATGTTTTTAATCCCTTTAGTTTTACCTACAGGTCAGACATACTGTTATCAACCAGCGGAAAAACTGTGGACAATAATTAAAAAAATTTTTTTTTAACCCAAATAAAAGGCAACAGTTGAATAAGATAAGCGGAGGCTCCCCAAAGAGCAAGGTGGTTTAGGATAACCTGATTTGAAGGGATATTTTAGAGCTATGCAGTTAGAGCTTATAAACATAAAGCAAGCAGAAAATAAATCAAAATGGAAAAGAATAATGAAACGGGAATGTTTGAGAAATAAGGAGAGAGCAGGATTTTGGATGCATTTCCTTAAGGAGAACAACATCAATCATAAAGAGCAAGATATTCATAATGTATTCTAAAAACTAAGCCAGCATGGGAATGGTGAAAGGAAATTTTGCAAAATCAGCATGGCTGCAAGCAAGGATACAGAAATTGGGTGAGAGAGGGATGAAATTTACTGGAGGAATGTGACAAATAAATTAAGGAACTGGAAGTAAATATCTATGGATGGAAAGGTAACCAAGTGGGATGAGGCCAAACAGAAGTTTGGACTGCAGGTTCGGAACTACCTTTCCTACTAGTGATTGAGATTACAGACAAAAAGGGATACAATGCTAAGTGAAAGACCAGCTCCAGCAGAGTTTTTATGAGTCTACAAGAAAACATGCTCTTAGAAAAAAGGGATAAATAGTAAGGAATATAAAATGCTGCACGATGCCCATAAGAATCACTTGTTTTTAGAAAAGACTGGAAAGTAAATTTACAGAGGAACAATGGAGAGCATCTGTATGGCTCCCAAGTATGCAACAAAGTTCAGAAGGTTTGGGATTTCTCCTTGGAAGTGTTTGCATAGGTATTTTTAAATTCCACGTAGACTTCACAGAAATTTCCTCAGCTAGACTGCAAATGCTAGAGGTGTGATGGAAAACAGAACAGTAGCTAGGAACATGTTTTTGGGAGTGTAACAAGTTGGCACATTTTTAAAATTTCCTACAAAGTACTTTGTCAGAAATGCTGCGGGAGGAAATGGTTGTAACTAAAGAAATTATACTTTCAGATGGGGCACAACACCGGAATTGCCTCACCAGATTAAATCATTAATAAATTTAATGCTATTGGCTTCCAAAAAGCTCTTACTACAAAATCAAAATCTAAACCAACTGTAACTGAAATACTAGACCCTGGAAACTACAGACCCGTAAGTCTCACTAGTCTTACAAGTAAAGCCATAGAAAGAATCATCATGGAGATGATCAACAGACATACAGTAAACCTGCAGACACTGGACCCAACCTGGTGGATTTGAGAAAGTCACCAAAGCAATGGATGAGGGCAAAATCATTCACACTGCCTATCCTGACCTGGCCAAGGCTTTTGACACAATACTCCGCTCAGGCATTGCTGACAAACTCAAGAGGTTATATACAAAGCCATATGTCACCCGGTGGATAGCCAACTGGCTCACAGACAGGACCCAGGAAGTTAGAACTGGGGAGTCCACCTCTACAAAGAGGCCAGTCAAAAGTGGAGTATCTCAGGGATCAGTCCTTGGACAGCTCCTTTTTGGCATTTACTTCTCAGTAGTCAAGGCCAATTTCAGAGGTCTCTGGCTGACATTTGCAGATAATTGCAAATTAGGAGCTGTCATTTAATCCCCCACTGACACAAATGTTCTCCAGGAGGGGCTGACACAGACAAACTGGTGTCAGAGCCATGGACTAAAACTAAATGCCAATAAATGCGTAACAGTATCCTTTGGGAAGTCATCCATCCGTTGTAACTATTATACTGACAACACACCCCTTTAGCTGACCCAGTAGTCAGGGACTTAGGGACACACACAGACGGTAATCTAGCCTTTGATCATTACATGTCTACAGTGGTGAGGAAATCATTCTATGTTTCACAACTGATACACAAAGGTATGGCATCCAAGTCCAAGGAAGTCATTGCTCCACTGCATTTGGCATTCATCAGACCTATCATAGAGTACAATGCCCCCTTTGGTATGTACCAAACCAGGCATATCCAACAACTGGAACGTCCACAGAGGTTACTCACTAAAAGAATACAGGGTGTAAGTAATATGTCCTATGCAGACTGCTTCAAGGCCCTATCCCTGTATTCAGTCTCCTACAGGCTTTTGATGGGAGATCTATGCCTGGCATACAGGGCATTGTCAGACTCCACTCTGATGGACCTCCTGCATATCCACAAAATAAACAGCACCAGAATTACCTGTTCTAAAGACTTAAACCCTGCCTGTGGTATAAACAGGACTTGCTGGAGAGATTAGGTATGTATCCCAGAGACTACTCCATCTATGGAACAGGCTTCCCCATCCATGTGAAGCAGAGTTCCTCCCTAACCCAATTCAAGTGCAACTTGGACAATTAGATGGGAATCTGGAAATTCATCCCTGTTTGGCACCTATGTCTCTAATGGACCGAGGTAACCCGTAAATGGCTCTTCTCCCAGGCCCATGCTTACACTTATCAAGGGTATCAGAACTTGTCAGAGATTTGGGATGCATGGCTAGGCTTAAAAAGCCCCTTGTGGTCATTAGCCTAGTAAACACCTAGGAACCTATAAGAAGATAAAAGAAATTTAGGTAGGATTGTTTATGAAAGGGAAGAAACAAATCACAAAAATAAATGGAATTTTAGGGAACACATGCTGAATAATGTTCAGGAGGTGGATGAGTACGGTTTAGTAGTAGGCAGGAATTGGGCAATTTATATAATGTTGGCGTGAATGAACATTAAAAAAAAAACATGTACACTGCATGAAAATAATAAAACTTGTCACTATGGTCTGTTTTCTTTTCTATTAATGCATGTGTACCTCTGTCATCGTATAAATTATGATTTAATAAAGTTATTTAAAAATATACATCCAAAGATAAAATAATAAAAGACAAAAGCATTTCTATAGGACATTTCTAGGAGTAGTAAAAAAAAAACTTATGCACTCACCATAACTATCCATGTTTGTAGTCCATCTTGCCCTTCATTCCTACATATGGGTTCAGAGCCGATCCTTGGCTCCGACTCGGACGATTACAAAGCTCAAAGTCTCTTAGTTGGCTTGTGGCAAGGTAAGTATCCCATAGTGCACTTATAAGAATCCCCAGATCTTGTTTGCTGCTGACTATAAAAGTGATAGAAAGGTTATCCACAAGGAACAACAAAGATGAAAGGTCTCCACCCTACCAAAAGCAATACTATCCTGTCTCCAGATCCCTCACGGATACATGGACGGGGGTAGGTGGGTGGACTGTTAAGAATGAAGGGTGAGATGGACTACAAACATGGAACGTTATGGTGAGTACATAACTTCTTTATGTTCTGTAGTCCTATCTCACCTTCATTCTTACATATGGGACAGCGTCCCTAGCACCATTTTCTCAAGTGGCTCACGGGAATATACTCCTAAGAACCGTGGAACCAAAGGAGGCTCTATCCCTTGAGGTCAAATCCAATTTGTAATGAGTAATAAAGGTATGAGGGGTAGCCCAAGTTGCTGCTGCACAAATACTGTCAATTGGAACTCTGGCTTGAAAGACAGCAGATGTGGATAGGGATCTTGTGGAATGAGCGTTAATTCTAAACGGAAGGTTCTTTCCATTGGAAGAGTAGATAAAAGAGGGATACAGTTGGAAATCCAATTAGAGTTACTTTACAGACTGGCAAACCTATCCTGGTTTCAGAAAAGGATACGAACAATTGGTCTGATTTTCTAAATTCCTTAGTTCTATGCAAGTAGAGCCGTTAACGGTCTGTGAACATCAAGTTGATGAAATTTATATTCTGCACTGTTTGAATGATTAGGAAAAAATACAGGCAGTTTGATAGTTTGGTTCAAATTAGACTGAGAACAAACTTTGGGGATGAAGGAAGGGTTTTTGTACGAAGAGAAGCTCTGTCTCTATGAAAAATCAAGTAAGGAGGTTTGACTGACGGTGCTTGCAACTCTGACACCCTTCTAACGGATGTAATAGCTACTAGAAAAATGGTCTTCCAAGACAGAAACTTCAGTTCACACGAATGCATGGGTTCAAAAGGCGAGGAAGTAAGTTTGGACAGAACGAAATTTAGATCACAAAAAGATACAGGTTCCTGAAAGGGAAGTCTCAGTAAGGTAGTGCCTTTAAGGAACGTTTTACACAATCTGTGAGCCATCAGATTAGGCTCATGTTGTCCCAAATGAAAATAGGACATCGCTGCCAGTTGAACTTTAATTGTAGCAGCAGCTGATCCCGGATGGAAAAGTTGGGTTAGGAATTCTAACACCAAGGGGATGAACACTGTGTAAGGATCTACGTTTTTCTTTTTCGCCCAGATAGAAAATCTCCATTTGCTAGCGTATAAATTCCTCGTGGAAGGTTTGTGGGAAGACGTGAGGATATGGGTCACTGCAGGTGAAAAATCATGAAGCCTGACTAGGGATGGAAGTGGAGCAGCCAAGCTGTCAAGTTGAGGGTGTGGAGGCAGGGGTGAAAGGAACCTTGACTTGTGTCAAGAGGTCTGGAACTGGGTCCAGAGTTCATGGATAGTCTAGAAGATGAGGCCCAAGAAAGGGGAACCAAATCTGATGAGGCCAGTAAGAAGTGATCAGAATCATTTTGCTTCCCAAGGACTTTGCTTTATGGATCATTTTAGATATGAACTTAAAGGGGGAATGCATAAAGACGTCCCGGAGGCCAATTGTTAACAAGTGCGTCTCTCGGTGACTCCCTAGGAGTGGGGATAAGGGAGAAGTAGCTGCTGCATTTGACACTGAGTGGACTAGCAAACTGATCTCAGCAAAGCTGTCCCATATGCGGAAAATCTGTTCCGCTACTTTCTGATTCAGAGACCACTCGTGCGGCATCAAGATTGCCCTGCTGAGCTTGTCGGCTATTACACTGGTTGTCCCCGGGATATGCATTGCTACTAGAAAGTGCTGGGAAGATATAGCCCACTGCCAAACACGAAGAGCCTCTCAACAAAGGGGGTAAGATCTGATTCCTCCTTGCTTGTTTAGATACCATACCACTGACATATTGTCCGACTGGATTGCTACCGTCCCTAGAGGAAGAAAGTTGTGAAGTGCTTGCGACGCTAGTAACACTGCTCTCATCTCTAGGACACTGACATGCAAGTGAGCCTCGTGACCTTGCCATGTGCCTTGGACAGTCCTGCCTAGATAACACCACCCCCCCAATCTGGAAGGCATCTATGGTCACAGTAGCAACGGGTTGGTGAGGAAGGAAGGGTGTTCCTGTCGTTAGTTGATAGGGCTGAATCCACCAGCAATGGTTCTTTTGCAAGATTCCATTATGAGAATATGATGAGACAGAGGCAGTTGTTGAAGAGACCACTGTGGAAAAAAGTAGCCATTGAAGAATTCGCATATGCAATCTGGTTAGTGGAACTAGAGTTATGGTAGTAGCCATGGTCCCTAAAAGTTTCATCATTGTCTTGGCCTTGCCTTTTTGTTGAGGAAGTAAGCTGTACATCTGTTGCCTGAGGTACTGCATTCTATCTGCAGGAAGACGAGCCATCATGGCGACTGTGTCTATTTCTGCGCCTATAAAAGTCACAAATTGAGAGGGCGACAAGGTAGACTTTTCCCAATTTATTTTAATTCCTAGCTGGGTACAGAGCTGGATGGTTGAATCCCTGGCTTGTAGGAGTAGGTGCCTGGTGGTGGCAGTCAGGAGCCAGTCGTCCAGGTATGGAAAGACATAGAATCCATGACGTCTCAAGTGAGCTGTCACTACCGCCATGCATTTGGTGAACACACTGGGGACTGTGGTGAGACCAAAGGGCAGAGCACGAAATTGGTAATGACTGGCTCCCTGCTGGAAGCATAGATGACTCCTCAATGCTCTGTCCATTTTGATGTGATAGTATGCATCTTGAAGGTCTATTGAGCACATCCAATTGTCTTTCCCTAATAGAGGAATTATAGACTGCATGTTTACCATTTGGAACATGGACTTATTTACTGATTCATTTAGTTTGCTGAGATCCAAAATGGGCCTCCAGTCCCCTGTTCATTTTGGCACTAAAAACAATCTCGAGCAAGTTCCGAATCCTATCTGGTCTGCGGGGATGGTTTGGGTGGCTCTCTTTGAAAGCAACTTTTGAACTTCTATGGTTGCTTGATCCCTGCAATTGGGTGGAACATCTGGGATCTTCTTGGAGGTGTGGGGTGGAAGAAAAAAGGGTATGCAGCATCCTCTGGTGATTATTCTTTGTACCCACTTGTCTTGGGTGATGTTAAGCCAGGCTTCTGGATACAAAGATAAGCGACCCCCGAATGCCTCCAGAGAAGCACAGCCAGGCCTCACATCAGGAGCACTGATAGGGACGGCCACGAAAGGAATCGCGGCCATGCTGGTTTTGCGGACCCCCCCACCTCTAGGGCAACATCTACCATTAGCTCCTCCCCTGCCTCTGAAGGAGGAATCACCCTGTGCATCTGGGAAAAATCTCTGGGATTTCTTGAACCATATTTTTCCGCCTCTCTGACCCTTGGGGTATGGTCTAGAAGGGATGGTAAAACGTACTCCCATGGCAGAGAGAGTTTTCCCTTCCTGTTCGCACCTGGTGAGTGTATCTTTTACCTTTGGTCCAAACAAAGGGGAACCGCCGAAAGGGGTGTTGGTAAAAACAGATTTGAAGGGCTCCACAAAATTGCTTAAGCGCATCCAGGAATGTCTCCTAAGGGGAACCCCTGAATCCGCTGCCCTACTCGCTCCATCTGCTGCATAGGAGATCAGCCTCATGGAGGAGTTAACAACACAATTTAAAGTGGACAACTGAGCAGTAAAGTTGGTCTAATCTAAGACCTCCAAAAACTGAAATATAACAATTACGTCAATATTGTTTGTTAATAATGAAAAATATGCAACTTAGCCACGGCCAAGCAAGAAGCACTTCTAAAGTCGTAGACGTGGCAAACAAGATCTGGGGATTCTTACTAGTGCACTATGGGATACCTACCTTGCCACGAGCCAACTAAGAGACTTTGAGCTTTGTAATCGGCTCCGAACCCATATGTAAGAATGAAGGTGAGATAGGGACTACAGAACATAAGAAGTTATGTACTCACCATAACGTTCCATGTGTGTTGTCCCTCTTTCCTTCATTCTGTACTGGTTGGGTTCAGAACTGATCATTGGTTCCAACTCAGCTGTTTATAAAAGCTCAAAGTCTTCAAGTAGCTTGTGGCTTCCACCCCATTCCATAATGCACTAGGGAATTCCCCAGATCTTGTTTGCTGATGGTATCGATTGGCAGTTTAGCCCGAAAGGCCAAAGAGGTAGAGACAGCTCTGGTAGAATGAACTTTTACTTTGTCAGGAAGTTGTTTGCTTTGGGATTTGTAGGTAAATGTAATAACGTCTGACAATCATCTGGAAAGAGTAATTTTAGCAACTGGGGCACCTTTCTTTTGGTCTGAGAAGGAGACAAATAATTGGTCAGTCTTCCTAAAGTCTTTTGTTCTGTGCAAATAGAAACATAATTGCCTATGAATATCTAGTTGATGTAACAAATGCTCTGCCTTACTGCCATAGTTAGGAAAGAAAACTAATAAGTCTATGGATTGGTTCAAATTTGATTCCAAGCATACTTTTGGTAAAAATGATGAGTTTGTGCGGAGTGAAACTCTGTCCTTGTGGAATAGCATATATGGGAGTTTGATAGACAGTGCTTGTAACTCCAAAACTCTTCTAGCTGAAGTTATAGCTGCTAAGAAAATTGTCTTCCAGGTTAAGAACTTCATGTTAAAGGAAGATGCATGTTCAAAGGGTGGAAGTATAATATGGGATAATAAAAACTGAGGTCTCATGGGGGTAAAGGTGGTTTAATGGGCAGCCTTAAAGACTATGCAATGTCTGTGGGACACAACATTTGGCCCCATTTCCCCTAAATGGAAATTAGAGATTGCTGCGAACTGAACTGGAATAGCAGCTGCAGCTCCTCCTTCATAAAAAAGCTTTGCTAAGAACTTCAATATAGAAAATATAGGGGCAGAGAAAGGGTCAATATGATTTTCTAAGGCCGAGGAGGAAAATCTTTTCCATTTGCTAACATACAATCTCCTTGTAGAAGCTTTATGAGAAGAAATTAGGATATGCTGCACTGAAGGTGAAAGGTTAGGTAGCCTGGCTATGTTTGGAATTGGAGCAGCCATGCTGTCAACTTCAGGGTTTGAACAGAAGGATGGAGCAGTCCCGACGGATGGGTCAGGAGATCCAGAACTGGGTCCAGAATCCAAGACTCATGCTGAAGATGAGGCCACAGGAAGAGGAACCAGATTTGATGAGGCCAGTATGGGGACATAAGTATTAATGCCCTTCCCAATACACTCGATTTCTGAATAACTCTGGGTATTAACGGGAAGGGAGGAAAGGCGCAGTGGAGACCCGAGGGGCCAATCATGCACAAGTGCATCCCTGGGTGGACGCCCCTGGAAAGGGGATTAGGGCAAAATAGCTGCTGTATTTGACATTCGTGGAAGTAGCAAAAAGGTAGCAGCAAGACTGGCCCCACTTTCGAAAAATCATTTCCGCTACCTCTTGCTTTAGGGACTACTCGGGAGACATCAGAATAGCCCTGCTGAGGTTTGTCTGCTATCACGTTTCATTTCCCCGGGATATGTGTTGCTATCAGAAAACGATGGGAAGAGGTCACCCATTGCCATACTCTCAGGGTCTCTCGACAAAGGGTTAAGATCTGGTTCCTCCTTGTTTGTTTATGTACCATACAACTGACATGTTGTCTGTTTGAACTGCAATAGTACCCAGTGGAAGAGAGTCCTGGAATGCTTGCAATGCAACAGCACTGCTCTCATCTCTAGGCAATTGATGTGCAAACGGGCCTTGCAATCTCACCAAGTGCCCTGGACTGTCTTTCCAAGATAATACCCCCCCCACTCTATCTGGGAAACGTCTGTGGTCATCGTGGCTACAGGATGTGGGAAAAGAAACGGTCGATCTAAGGTCGCATGAGTCAAATCAAGCCACCAACAAAGATCTCTCCTGCAAGATTTGGTTATTATGATATGGTGGGACATGGGTAGCTCCTGCATGGACCACTAAGTGAACAGTAGCCACTGTAGAATTCTCATGTGCAGCCATGCCAATGGGATCGAGTTTATTGCTGCTGCCATGGTCCCCAATACTTTTAGAACTGTTCTGTTCAAAAGGAAAGTTCAAGCAAGTAGACTGATGATCTGATGCCGCCGAAGGGTTTGTACCCTTTCCAGGGGGAGCTTTACTATCATTCTTGAAGTGCCTAAATCTGTTCCTATAAAGGGGATAGTATGAGATGGCAATAAGGCAGATTTTTCATAACTTATTATGATTCTTAAATGAGATCAGAGTCTCAGTGTTGTGTCTCTCACCTTTATTAGTAGATGCTCAGTGGTGGTGGTTAGGAGCCAGTCGTCTAGGTATGGAAAAGTACAATTGTGTACACTTACCATAAATGTAGATGTTCGAGAGTATTCACTGTTGCAGTCATTACATTTGGGTAATCTGCTGGCAGGTTGCCCTCAGTCGGCCTGATTAACAAAGTTTTGGGTCCTGCGTCGGTTGCTGTCCCTTCTTCCATGACGTCAGGTCGTCAGGGGTATAAAACATGCAGCAGACGCCATTACATCAGTTTTTCTTGCCCCAGATGTCAGGTGCCTCCCAAATGGGGAGTAAAATATATATGTATATAATTTAAAACCCAAAAAAGATACCTCCAAACAAAAGCAAATACACCAAAAAGGCTTTTAAGCATAGTAAAAGAAAAAAGAGGTATATAAGAGAAAAACAGGGGGTTGGAGGGTGGGTAACCAGGACTGCAACAGTGAATACACTCTAACATCTACATTTATGGTAAGTGTACACAACTGTACTATGTTCTTCATGTTTCACTGTTGCAGTCATTACATTTGGGTAGAATCCTAAAGCTATGGTTGGGAGGATGGATTTATGCAGCATTAGGAGCAGCTATAAGGCCCTGCAGGCAGCAGTGGCAAAGCAAGCTCTGGATTTAGAGAAGAGAGGTAAATGGTAATGTTTGGTGAAGGTATGAACTGAGCTCCAGGTAGCAGCTTCTAGACTGTCTCTGGTAGGAACACCTCTGAGAAAGGCTGCGGAGGTAGATGTAGCCCTGGTGGAATGAGATCTGATCCCCTTGGGGATAGGTTTACCATGGTGCATATAGCAGAAACGAATACAATGGCTTATCTATTTGGAAACAGTCTGCTTTGAAATAGCCTTTCCCTCTGGCCCTGCAGCAAATGCCACCAATAGTTGTTTGGATTTTCTTAGAGATTTTCTCCTGCTTAAGTAGAATCGAAGTCGTCTGTGTACATCCAATGAATGCAGATCCGCTCAACCTTGTTCTGTGGATTGGGAAAGAAAGTTGGCAGATGAATGGTCTGATTAAGAGCCACACTGGATACCACCTTAGGCATGAAAGAAGGATTGGTCCTGAGAGCCACCCTGTCCGATGAAAAGTAATGAAAGGCTCCACTGCCATAACAGCCTGCAACTCTGACATCCTTCTAGCTGAAGTGACTGCTAAAAGGAAAGCTGTTTTCCAGGAGAGAAATTTTAGGTCTGCAGTAGCAGCTGGCACAAAAGGAGGGAGAGTGAGTTTTTCCAAAATAAAACTGAGGTCCCATGCAGGAGTTGGTGCTCTCCTGGCCCCTCTGAAATACTGCTTTAGCAGAGGATGAGAGAAGAGGGGAGGTTCTGTGTTGTAATGAGCTGAAATGGCAGAGGCATAGATTTTTATAGAAGAAAAAGAGAGGCCCTTGTGAAGCATCTCAGTTAAGTATTGCAGAATCTGAGGAATATTTGGCATTGCTGTGCTCATTCCTTGTGATTGGTTCCCGGCACAGAATCTTTTCCATTTATCAGTATAAGATTTTCTAGGACTACGCCTTCTAGCCTCCAAAATGACATCCATATCGCAGGTTTGCTGAGGGATGGCACGGGTGAAATTAGTGGATTAGCCACGCTGCAAGATTCAAAGTTTGGAGCGGAGTGTGCAGAATTTGGTAGTTCTGCTGAGACAGTAGGTAAGGTGTCTGAGGCAGGTGCCACGGAGGAAGGTGTGACACATTGCGCAGGAGTGGGTACCAGTGTTGGCAAGGCCAGTCTGGAGCAATCAGAATCATTTTTGGTTTGTCCTGTCTGAATTTTAGTAGAACTCTGGAGAGCAGAGGCAGAGGGGGAAAAGCATAGACTGATAGTTTTTTCCAGCTGAATGATAACAGCATCCACTTTCCAAGCTTTTTTGTGATGAATTCTTGTGCAGAATTTGTCCAACTGATAATTCTGGGGTGAGGCAAAAAGATCTATGTCTGGGCTCCCCCATTTGCATGTCAACATATTGAAAACTTGTGGTTCCAGTTTCCATTCATGTGGGACCATAAGATTTCTGCTTAGTTCATCTGCCAGAATATTTAGCTTTCGTGGCAGGAATTGAGCTTGTAGTTGTATTTGGTAGATCAAGGCCGTGTTCCATAATGCCATGGCTAGTCTGCAAAGGGGGTAGGAATGTGCACCCCCCTGCTTGTTTATGTACCACATTACTGTGGTGTTGTATGTCTTTATCATTAGTTGTCCTGGATGAAGGTAGTCCTTGAAGGCTGTCACTGCTTTCTGTACAGTTGGCATCTCTTTCTGATTGATATGCAGGTGCATTTGATTTGGGCTCCATCTGCCCTGAATGCACTTTCCTGCCAGATGAGCCCCCCAAGCATAGTTTGATGAGTCTGTAGTTAGAGTTTGGGCGGCAGGGGGTGGAGTGAATGGCAGTCCCTTGTTTTGGTGGCATGCCTCTGCCCACCACAGGAACTCTAGTTGCAGGCAAGGTATAATAGGAATCATTGTTTCCAGGCTGTGATAATGTTGACTCCATAAACTTTTTAAGTACCACTGAAGTTTCCTCATATGCAGTCTTGCATATGGAATTAGAAGAATGCAGGAGGCCATGAACCCCAAGGCTTGCAGAATTTGTCTTGCAGATAGCAGGGTTTTTGTGGCCACCTGTTTGAAGCAAGTCACCAATTGAATTTGCTTTTCTGGCGTAAGGCAAGTCACTTGGGCAGCAGTTGTATTCAAGCTTGCACCCAGGAATGTAATTTTTTTGAGAGGGTACTAGTTGTGATCTCTTTTCGTTTATGCTGTACCCTAGACAAGTTAGAACCCTTTTTACAAACGCCATATGCTTTAGAAGAATGTCCTGGTTTTCTGCCTGAATTAGACAATCATCCAGGTATGGATATATTTGAATATTTCTTTGCCTGCAGAATGCAATTACTGGTGCCAGGCACTCTGTGAAGACCCTGGGTGCAGTAGATAAGCCAAAGGGCAGTGCAGAGAACTGGTAATGCAAATAGCCTGCTTTGAAGTGGAGGTATATTCTGCAAGATTCCCAGGATATACAAGTAAGTCTCAAGTCTAGAGTTACCAACCAGGCATCCTTGCCTAGCATAGGTAGTAACTGTTGAAGAGTCAGCATCTTGAATTTTGGAATGTCCAGACATGTGTTTAGAGTGGATAAGTCCAGAATTGGACGCAATGATTTGTCTTTTCTGGGTACCAGGAAAAGTCTTGAATAGAAACCTTGTCCCTTTTCCTCTTCTGGTACTGGTTGAATAGCCCCCATGTTCATGAGAGACAGAACTTGTTTCTGGGCCTCTGCCCACTGATTTGGGAGCAGATCTGGCCATCCATTTGGGACTGGCAACATTTGGAAATGAAATCTGTATCCCTGGGATACTATATTTAAAACCCATTTGTCCTGGGTAATAAGTTGCCAGTTTCGTGCATGAAATGCCAGTTTTCCCCCAAAGGGGTGGCTATAAGGTAAGTGTTTGGTGATTGCAGAGGGAAGTCATTGAGACTGTTTACCATAGGGAGGTGTCTTGCTGCTTCCAGATTTGGAGGTGAAGGCACCCCATTGTTTTGTTCTAATACTACTCAGCAACAGCTCCTCGTGGTCCTGCAGAGTGGTCCTAGCAGCAGAGAATCGAAAAACGCGACTACTTTCAAGATATAAGTATATTTTTGCTGTTTCTACCTGTGTGACCTTCCTTTCTTGCTGAAAATGAAGTTAAACTGCTAATTTAACTGTATTTAGTGTTTTTTTATTACCTGCACTTAAGTTAAAGCTTGTTTGTTTAATTTAACTGTTGAGGCTGCCCACTCAAGTGTGCTAGCCTGTGCATTTAATATACTGTTGTTTTTCTGCATTTTCCTGTTGCCTTCTTGGAGAAAAAAAATATATATATATCCTTGTTTCTCGCCTTTCCTGACTAGAATAGTCCCATATAAAGCTTTGCTGTATTCTGGACTTTGGGATAGTTCTTGTGTTGCCCATTACCTTACTTGGATGAAAGGAAGTTTCTTTGCTCACCAGTGGGAGTGGGGAGCCTTGAGCAGCCTATCTGTCCCTGAAGGAGTGACCTCAGCACAAGAATCTTGTAGTAATTGGTCATTTTGGGCCATTTCTAGCTCTTTGAAGTTCCCTGCTTAAAAATCCGCCTGTGAGCGTTTTTTTTTTTGCTTATACTACTCAGCAACAGCTCCTCGTGGTCCTGCAGAGTGGTCCTAGCAGCAGAGAATCGAAAAAGCGACTACTTTCAAGATATAAGTATATTTTTGCTGTTTCTACCGTGCGACCTTCCTTTCTTGTTGAAAACTAAGTTAAACTGCTAATTTAACTGTATTTAGTGTTTTTTTTTTTTTTACCTGCACTTAAGTTAAAGCTTGTTTGCTTAATTTAACTGTTGAGGCTGCCCACTCAGGTGGGCTAGCCTGTGCATTTAATATACTGTTGTTTTTCTGCATTTTCCTGTTGCCTTCTTGAAAAAAAAAATCCTTGTTTCCCGCCTTTCCCTGACTAGAATAGTCCCCTATACAGGCTTTGCTGTATTCTGGACTTTGGGATAGTTCCTGTGCTGCCCATTACCTTACTTGGATAGAAGGAAGTTTCTTTGCTCACCAGTGGGAGTGGGGAGCCTTGAGCAGCCTATCTGTCCCTGAAGGAGTGACCTCAGCACAAGAATCTTGTAGTAATTGGTCGTTTTGGGCCATTTCTAGCTCTTTGAAGTTCCCTGCTTAAAAATCCACTTTAGTGCGCGTTTGCGTGCTTTAGCGCGAAGTTGCCTATAGCGCAGCATCGGGCAGCGCCGGTTAATCTAGTTTAAACTATTTCTGGCTCCGCAAAGTCTACTCTTCAGTTTTTCCCTTAGAACTGCTCTACTTTCAATCTAAACAGTCTATTCTCTATCTAAACAGTCTATTCTCTATCTAAAAAGCCCAGCACTTGCTCCTAAAGCATTTATACACAGGTAAAGCACTCAAACAAAAACGAAAGAACTACATCCACCTACAATCCCCTTGAATACCCATTACCCTATAGGTCCTTTCTGACTCAGTTACACAGCAATCCCTTACACTATTCTAGCATGTCGAAGGGTCAATTACTGGCGTCCTCTCCAGTTCAGCTGGTGAATCTGGGAATCCTGAGGCAATGTTAAAACTGCCTCATGTACACAGACAACCCTCTCCTCCTCCCAACAAATACAAATATATGTGAGAGTTGCGACTATATAGCCAAACTGGAGGCTGAGCTCTCTCGACTCAGTACTGGCAAAACCAGTCAGGAGGAGAAGGTAACGACACTCACCACAAACCCAGTCTCACATAGACCTATCACAACACACAAAAACATACACCGAAGCTCTAATTAAAAATCTACCAAAGCAACAGAGGCCTCCAAAACAGACATCCAAGCAACCGCTACTTCAAAACACAGCACATGCAACACATAGTTCACAAAGTCAGTGTGCCAAAAAGTCACAGCCCTTAAGGCCAAACAACATGCCTGATACACTTGTAATAGGTTCATAGGTTCATACTAGGCTATCTGCCCTAGGGCATTTATAAGCCTAGCCAGAGTATGTTTGGCTTTCGCCACCCATTTTAAATTAATTTTGCTATGCCCTTTTTCGTGGTTAGTATACTGTGCCTCTGTCTAACAGTGACACAGAAGTGATACCAGGGTAAACCTCGATCTCCCATCCACTCATCAAGATTCCTCTTGAAGAGAGTCAATGAGGGACTCTGCCTAACCTGGACTGGGATTTTATTCCAGAGTGAAGGGAGCCTCTGGGTTATGAATCTGTCCCTCCAGCATGTCCTATTTATTTCATTGCTGAGGTTCAAGTCTCTGAGCGTGGCTTCGATGGGATTTGGATTTTTTGAGGTGCAGCATGTCCCTTAATTCCAGGTTGGACATGGCTTTATACGTCAGGCACAGATCGCCTCTGAGCAGGCGGTATGCCACTGAGTAGAGCTGGAGTTTCTTTAACCGGGCAGCATATGGCATCTGTTTGAGCCCTTTGATCCTCTTGGTGGGGTACTTTTGGGGTCTTTCCAGTTGCTGCAGGTGTTTTGTAAGGTACATCCCAAAAGGGGCATTGTACTCTATTATGGGCCTTATGAGGGATGAGTAAAGAGGCACGATGACCTCCCCTAATCTAGATGTGAATCCCTTCATGATTAGGTAGGCTATATAAAATGTTTTTCTAACCACTTTGGCCACGTGGTTGTCAAATGAGAGATTGCTATCAACTTGGGTCCCCAGGTCCCTAATTACTACTTCTGCACTTAATGGATTACTACCTATGTGGTAATTTGTGGGCACTTTGTTTTTGCCAAAGGGGATGACTATACACTTTTTGGCGTTTAGCTTGAGGCCATGGCTCTGGCACCAGTTGTCTGTTTCTATGAGGCCCTTTTGGAGGATGCTTGTGTCGGCTGGAGAGTCGATTATGGTGCCCAGTTTTCAGTCATCTGCGAACTTGGTCAGCCACAGTCCTTCTGTGTTGGCCTGTACCTCCGAGAAATATATACCGAACAAGAGAGGTCCCAGGACTGAGCCTTGTGGGACGCCACTTGTAACTGGTTTGGAGTCTGACATGGCTCCAGCAATTCTAACCATGTGGGTTCTGTCCTTGAGCCAGTTTGCAACCCATCTAGTGACATAGGGGTTTATACTTAAGCTGGTGAGCTTATCTATAATGCCCGAGTGGGGTGTTGTATCGAATACTTTTGCGAGGTCCAGGTAGGCTGTGAGGACCACCTTCCCTTCGTCAATGGCCTTGGTGACTGTTTCAAAGAAGTCGACCAGGTTTAAGAGGCAGGATCTGCCCTTAACAAAGCCGAACTGGGTAGGATCCAGTGTCTGTAGGTCCCCAATATCTTTATTTATGAGGTCCATGATGATCCTTTCCATAGCTTTGCAGACCAAACTAGTCAGGCTTATGGGGCGATAGCTTCCAGGGTCCGTTGAGGCACCACCTTTGTGGAGAGGGACCACTGTTGCTGTACGCCACTCCTTGGGTACATATCCTGTAGTAAGGCTGAGATTGAACAGTAGTTTTATGTTTGGGTTTAGCTCTTCTTGGAGTTCATGTAGGATGCAGCCCGGGACACTGTCTGGTCCCATTGATGCTGTGTTTTTTGCTTTGGAGAGGGCGGCTCTTACCTCAGCATCTGAGATGTCAGGGGGGCAGCACTCTGCTGGAATAGATATTTGCCCTTTTGGTGGGGAGGGGGGAGTTTGTGCTGAACCTGTCAGCTAGGATGTTGGCAATGTCTGTGGGTTTGGTGTATTTTTTGTCATTTTGGGCTAATTCTGAGCATATCTGGGAATTCCCACCCAGGTTCCTAACATAACTAAAGAAAGCCTTGTGATTATCCTTAGTGTCCTGTGCAATTTTTCTCTCGAAGCTGGCCTTAGACGATTTTATGAGTGCCCTTAGTTTTTTGCTAATACTGATCAGAGATGCCTTCCCTTTTTGGGATTTTGCTCTATCATGTAGTAGCTTCCTCCTTCTATTGTATAGTTTGTTTATGGCTGGGGTCCACCAGACAGGACGTCTGCCTTTGGAGGATTGGATCTTGGTTTTATTTGGGATTGCATGATCCATGCATTCCTGAAGGTGTTCATAGAATGCATTGTGACTCCATAGTCAGACACACTGACGTCCCGCTCACCAGACTGAACAAGGAAAAGGTTACAGTAAGCTGCCTGGTGGGCACTAGAATCCGCCACATAAACCAAGCACTCAGGTCACTCCAAAGAAAGTACAAATATGACTCAGTCATTGTCCATGCCGGTGTGAATGACCTGAGATGTACCTCCCTGGACTACATGAAAAGAGACAGAGGAGCTCTCTGATTATGTAGCCCGGGCCGGTATGACCCTGACCCTGAGCAGCATCTTACCCTCACCAAGAACGATGCCACAGTACAAAGACAAAATGATCAGCTTTAACACTTGGCTCAATTACTGGTGTCATTCTAGGGGGATCCAATGTCTGTCTGCTTGGGATGACATGCTTGACAAGCCACGCTGCTTCGCAAGGGACAGCTTGCAACTGTCACCCCTGGGCTTCTGGATATTGGCCAAGGCTCTTGCCACCCCCATAGTGCCTTTTTTAGGCACGGCTCAAAAGACAAACCCACCTCCCTAGAAAACACAAGTGGAAAAAAACTAAGGGTAATGCTGCTCAACGCCAGAAGTCTAAACCTCAAAATGCATGCTCTCGAAGCCCTCCTCAGTATGGAGAACATAGATGTCTGTGCAGTGACTGAAACCTGGTTCAATGCTCCTGGGAGCACCCCAGCACTACCAGGTTATACCTCATATCATGCTTTTCGGCCTCAAAACTTGGACCGAACCACAAAAGGAGGGGGAGTATCCATATTTATCAAAGATACCCACACCTCCAGGTTAGTGGCAACGCACGAAGCATCGGAGACTATCCAGGTGCAACTAACCGTAGGCAAAACTGCCCTACAGTTTGTAGCATGCTACAGACCACCTTCTCAAACTCAGGAACCACACTCAGCCTTCCTGAAGACACTGGAGAGTATGAATGTCTCTCCAAATACTATCATAATGGGAGACTTCAACTACCCAAACATAGACTGGGAGCATTACTCAAGCCCCAACACCCTAGCCCAAAGGTTCCTAGAATTCTTAAACTCAAATGCGATGGAACAACTAGTCACCACTCCCACAAGAGGAGATAATATACTAGACCTGATCATCACAAACATGGGGACACAATGCTCCACACCGGAAGTATACCCCTCATTGGTGAGATCAGACCATAAATTAATCTCACTGGAAATCCACATCCCGCCCCCCCCCGCACAAAAGACCACAGTGAAGAATTTCTCAAAAGCTGACTTCACACTTCTTAAGACTGAAGTGGTATCCTTCAAGGCCCCTGGGCCAGTGAAAACCACAGCCCACACTGCTGAATCCTTTATAAATGCTTTCTACGGACACCTTCAAGAATGCATGGATCATGCAATCCCAAATAAAACCAAGACCCATTCCCCCAAAGGCAGGCGTCCTGTCTGGTGGACCCCAGCCATAAACAAGCTTTACAACAGGAGGAGGAAGCTACAACATGACAGAGCAAAATCCCCAAAAGGGAAGGCATCTCTGATCAGTACTAGCAAAAAACTACGATCACTCATAAAAGCATCCAAGGCCAACTTCGAGAGAAAAATCACAAAAGACACTAAAGACAATCACAAGGCCTTCTTTAGTTATGTTAGAAACCTGGGTGGAAACTCCCAGATATGCTCAGAGTTAGTCAAAAATGACAAAAAATACACTGAACCCACAGACATTGCCAACATACTGGCAGACAGGTTCAGTGTAAATTCCCCCGCCCCAAAGGAGAAATATCTATCCCAGCAGAGTGTAGCCTCCCTGACTTCTCAGATGCCCAGGTGAGAGCCGCCCTCTCCAAAGCTAAAAACACAGCATTAATGGGACCAGACGGTGTCCCGGGTTGCGTGCTACATGAACTCCAAGAGGAACTAAACCCGCACATAAGGCTGCTGTTTAATCTTAGCCTTACTACAGGATACGTACCTAAAGAATGGTGTACAGCTACAGTGGTCCCACTCCACAAAGGAGGTGCTTCTACGGACCCTGGAAATTACCGCCCCATAAGCTTGACGAGCCTGGTCTGCAAAGCTATGGAGAGGATCATTATGGAACTCATAAACAAAAACATTGGGGACCTACAGACACTGGATCCTACCCAATTCGGCTTTGTCAAGGGCAGATCCTGCCTTTTGAACCTGGTCGACTTTTTTGAAACAGTCACTAAGGCCATTGATGAGGGGGTAAGGCAGTTCACACAGCCTACCTTGATCTTGCAAAAGCCTTCGACACAATACCCCACTCGGGCATCATAGACCAGCTCACCAGCTTAAATGTAAACCCATATGTCATACGATGGGTTGCAAACTGGCTCAAGGACAAAACCCACAAGGTCAGAATTGCTGGAGCCATGTCACAAGCGGTGTCCCACAGGGCTCGGTCCTGGGACCCCTCTTGTTCGGCATTTATTTTTCCGAGGTGCAAGCAAACATAGCAGGATTGTGGCTAACAAAGTTCGCAGATGACTGCAAAAGTACAGTTTTGTACCTACCATAAATGTAGATGTTCGAGTGCTAATACAGCTGCAGTCATAACAGATGGGGTTCTCCTGCTGTCAGGCGGGTCCTCGGTCGGCCGAATTCCAAAGTCTAGGTCTGGCGTCGGTTGTCGTCGCTTCTTCCCTGACGTCAGTGCGCCAGGGGTATAAAATAATCAGCCGACGCCATTTTCTTCAGTTTTTCTTGCCCCAGATGTCAGGTGCCCCCAGAAAGAAGGCAATACATAAATTTGTGTGATAAAGCAATGCAATATAATCAAAATACAGTAGTGCAAGCAAATACATCAAAAATGAATACCCCAATCAGGTAGCATGAGGAGGTGTTAGTCAATAGGCCTGTCCCAAGATGGGAAGGAGGGAGGGAAACCTGGACTGCAGCTGTATTAGCACTCGAACATCTACATTTATGGTAAGTACAAAACTGTACTATGTTCATCGTGCATACAGCTGCAGTCGTAACAGATGGGTAGAATCCCAAAGCTAAGAAAGGGGTGGTAGGAACTAGGAGGAGCCAGAATGCCCTGCAAGACTGCAGTGGCAAAGCCCGCTCTAGATTTGGAGTATAATGGAAGGTGGTAGTGCTTGGAGAAGGTATGCACAGAACTCCAAGTGGCTGCTTCCAAAATATCTTTGGTAGGAACTCCTCTGAGAAAAGCTGCAGAGGTAGCCGTGGCCCTTGTGGAGTGAGATCTGATGCCTATAGGTACAGTTTTGCCATGAAAAGAATAGCAAAAGCGTATGCAGTGGGCTATCCACTTTGAGATAGTCTGTTTGGAAATTGGCTTTCCTTGAGCTCCTATAGCATATGACACAAAGAGCTGATCTGATTTCCTGAAAGGCTTTGTTCTGTCCAAATAATAACGCAGTTGTCTGTGGATGTCCAAGGAATGTAGTAATCTCTCCCCTTTGTTTTGAGGATTAGGATAAAAGGTAGGTAAGTGTATAGCCTGATTCAAAGCTACCCTGGATACCACTTTTAGCATAAAGGACAGATTGGTTCGTAGGGAAACTCTGTCCTGATGGAAGATGATGAAAGGCTGCACAGCCATGAGAGCTTGTAGCTCCGATACCCTACGAGCTGAGGTAACAGCCAGAAGGAAAGCCGTTTTCCAGGACAAATACTGCAAATCTGATGAGGCAGCTGGCTCAAAAGGAGGCAAGGTCAGCTTTTCTAGAATAAAATTGAGATCCCAAGCAGGTATTGGTTGTTTCCTTGGGGGTTTTAGATTCTTAGCCCCTCTGAGGAACTGTCTTAATAGGGGGTGAGAGAATAAAGGTGGATCAGTGTTGTATTCTGCAGAAATAGCTGAGGCATGGATTTTGATGGAGGAGAAAGAAAGTCCACTGCCTAGCAGCTCAGCTAGATACTGTAATATCTGAGGTAAATTCAGTTTTCCAGGATCCTGGCCCTTTTTCTCATTCCAGACACAAAACCATTCCCATTTTGCGTAGTAAGCTTTCCTGGTAGACGGCCTTCTGGCCTCCAAAATGACATCCTGCACTTCCTTGGAGAGTAGGGTCTGTTGTGATGCTAAGGAATCTTCCATGCGGCTAGAATGAGTGTTTTTCGCTGACTGTGAAGAGTTTTGAAGCTGTGCTGAGTCAGATGAAGAGGCATTGGAGGCAGGGTCCATGGTGGGGAATGCGTCAGGCTCCTCAGGAGTGGGTACCAGTGTTGTCTTGTCCAGTCTGGAGCAATGAGAATCATCTTTGGTCTGTCTGCTCTGGTTTTTAATAGAACTTTGGGCAGCAGAGGAAGAGGTGGGGAGGCATAAACTGTCATTGATGTCCAACTGAAAGAGAGAGCGTCCACTCTCCAGGCCTTTGGATGTAAAATCCTTGAGCAGAATTTTGTCAATTGGAGATTTTCGTGGGAGGCAAAGAGATCTATGTCTGGCCTTCCCCATGCTTGAATGATCTCTGTAAAAATTTGAGGATGCAACTTCCATTCGTGTGGATCTGTCATATTTCTGCTTAGGTTGTCTGCCAGCATGTTTTCCTTGCCTGGCAAGTACTGAGCTTGTAGTTCGATTTGTAAGTCCAGGACCAGGTTCCAAAGTGACATGGCCAGTCTGCATAGTGGGTATGAATGGGTTCCTCCCTGTTTGTTTATGTACCACATTACTATGGTGCTGTCCGTCCTTATCAATAGTTGACCTGGTTGCAGGAGGTCTTTGAGCATTTATTACTGCTAGCATTTCCTTTTGATTGATGTGTAGGTGCTTTTCTTTTTGGGACCATTTGCCCTGAATGCACCGATCTGCCATGTGCGCCCCCCAGGCGTAGTCCGAGGCGTCTGTTGTGATGACTTGATTTGCTTGAGGCTTGCTGAATGGGAGACCTTTGTTTGCTTGGCATGCTTGAGCCCACCACAGAAATTCCTTTTGAAGACATGGAATTAGTGGTATTATTGTTTCCAGGCTGTGGCTGTATTGAGACCATAGGTTTTTCAGGTACCATTGAAGTTTCCAGATATGCAGCTTTGCACATGGGATTAGTAAGATGCAAGATGCCATGAATCCCAGAGCCTGCAGGATTTTCCTTGCAGTCAGCCTGGTGCAATTTGCTAGTGTTCTGAAGTATTGAGTTAGTTGCCCCTGCTTCTCTGGCGTGAGGTAGGCCATCTGGGTGTTTGTGTCCAAGTTGGCACCCAGGAAAATTATATTCAGAGAGGGTATTAGTCTTGATTTCTTTTTGTTGACTGTGTATCCCAGAGAATTCAACAACATTATTACATAAGCCAGATGTTTCAGAAGAATGTGCTTGCTGTCCGCTTGGATCAGGCAGTCGTCCAAATAGGGGTATATTTGTATCCCTTGAAGTCTGCAGTAGGCAATTACTGATGCCAAGCATTTCGTGAATACTCTGGGCGCAGTAGATAAGCCAAAGGGCAACGCAGAGAATTGATAATGGGTTGAACCTGCAAGAAATCGGAGGTATCTTCTGCAATTTTGTCTGATTGGGACATGCAGGTATGCCTCCTTGAGGTCCAATGTTACCAGCCAAGACTCCTGGCCCAGCATGGGGAGAAGCTGCTGTAGAGTGAGCATCTTGAATCTTGGTACGAGTAGAAATGTGTTTAGGATGGATAGGTCCAAAATAGGTCTCCAATCTTTTCCCTTCCTTGGTACCAGGAATAGTCTGGAATAAAAACTTGACCTTGTTCGTGCATAGGTCCCTTTTGAATAGCTTTCATGTCTATGAGATCTGAAATTAGTCTTTGTGCCTCTGCCCTTTGATTGTGTGGCAGATTTGGCATGCCTCTCATTTTTGGAAGGGTGTGAAAATGGAATCTGTAGCCTCTGTTTATAATGTCCAGGGTCCATTTGTCTTTTGTGACAATATGCCAATTTTTTGAAAACAATGCCAGTTTTCCACCTAATGGTGCTGCCATTTGAGTCTTGCTTGGCATGCAAAGGGGAAAGTCATTGGGCTTGCTTTCTGAATGGTTGCGAGTTATCCTCACCACCTCTTTGCGTAGGAGCTTGCCATTGTCTGCCTCTAAATGATCCTTGAGATTGCCCTCTGCCCCTCGGGCGCCTGTATCTACCTCTTTGGGGTCTGTCCGTGGCTGGAAAGGACCAATTTTTGGAAGGCCAATTCCTACTGAAACGTGGGGGTTGTACCTGTAGAAAATCTTTCACTGTTTGCATTGATTTAGCCTTTTCCTCCATTTTCCTTAATACCTCCTCGGCATTAGCACCAAATAATGCATCCTTTTGTAGAGGGGCATCTAGTAGTTTAGCTTCGACATGATCTGGTAAGGTTTGTTCCTTGAATCAGGCATGCCTACGTATGACTGATCCTGTAACAGCAGCTCTACATGAGGCCTCTGGAGCATCAAAACCACATTGTAAGGTATGTTTACCCACTTGTTCTGCACTATGCATCAAATCCTGCAACTCCAAGTCTGGTTGTTCAGGTTGTGACATTTTACTTCTCAATTGTGATAACAAAAACTGTTAGTACTTTAGCATATGGAACTGACAGATTAATGCCCTCATGGTTAAGGTGGCCGAGGTATATACCTTTTTTCCCCACCTTTCTAAGGATCTGGAATCTCTCTCGGAAGGTGATGGATTTTTAGCAGTGGAGGCCTTAATTCCCTTGGGGCCCTGTGATATAGTTTCTGGGTCAGCAGCATGGCTTTTGTATAGAAATTGGTGTGAGCCAGGAACCCTGTAGTACCTGTCGGGCTTGACTGGAGCTGGAGGTAGAGAATCCGGGTTAAGGCAGGCCTCCGAGTACACATCATCTAGTATGTCCAAGACAGGAGGTATAGCTAGAGGCCTGTGCTGAGGTAGCAAGAGAAATTCCCTAAGCCTTTTCTTGGAATCTGAATAATCTTGGCCTTCCCAGTGGAAGTGTTCCCTTAAGGTATGCAAAGTTTCCCCAAATGAGTAATCCTCTGGGGGGGAGGACAGAGGGAATGGACTCCTCAGCATCAGAATCTTCAAAAGGGGAGTAAGAATGTTCCTGTTCATCAGAGTGCTCTGAAATAATGGAGCCCTGATCAGAGGAGGGGGATTCTTCCTCCACTCTGGGCCTTTTGTCCAGGGGGGTTGAGAACCCCTGATGAGATTAATCAAATCCTCAGCCATTTTAAGCATCTGTTTTTTAGGCATGGGGCCTGGAGATGGGCCCTGGGTAGCTTGTCTCAGACTGCATGGCTGCTTTAGACTTAGTGTAAGCCTTGATGGAAAAAGAAGAGGAAGGTCTGAAGACACCTTGAGAGGAGAAGAGTGGCTTCGGTATCTGTAGTCGGGGTGTGGGCCGAGGAGCCTGCGACCTCGGGCACAGGGGACACCGCCAATGTAGTGTCGTTGGTAGTCAGGGGCTGCGTAGGCACCTCGCTGAGAACCGGACCATGTGGAGTCGGCTTTGGCGAGGTGTCGGTAGAGGCCGCGGACCTCGTGCGTCGGTCCTTGTCTTTGCGTTTTTTAGACAAAACTGGAGTCGGAGTATCCAACGACATAATATAGTTAAATTTTTTGCCAAAATAATGCTGGGCGAACTCCGCTCGACGCTTAATGGTGCGCTTGTTGAATGTAGCACAAAAACGACAGACTGAGACGTCGTGGTCTGGGCCTAAACAAGGAATACAGAGGGAATGGAAATCCTTATGCGGTATTTGCTTCCCACATGAAATACAATTATTAACTTTGTCTGACATCGGTCTGAGGCAAGAAAAGTTTCCCCAACGGGGTACTTAGCTTTCAAGAAGACTTCGGTTGCAAAATGTTTGTAATTTCAGGAGCTGGCCGACTGGCACTTGCGAACTGCTTCTGCTTCAGGCACCGCCCGGCAAGAAAGACTGAAGAAAATGGCGTCGGCTGGTTATTTTATACCCCTGGCGCACTGACGTCAGGGAAGACGCGACGACAACCGACGCCGGACCCAGACTTTGGAATTCGGCCAACAGAGGACCCGCCTGACGGCAGGAGAACCCCATCTGTTATGACTGCAGCTGTATGCACGATGAACATCTGGGCGCCATAATTGATACTCCAGCAGACACAAGCATCCTTCAGAAAGGCCTCATAGAAACGGATAACTGGTGCGAGAGCCATGGCCTACCAAACACCAAAAAATGTATAGTCATACCCTTTGGGAATAACAAAGTACCCACAAATTACCACATAGGTGGTAATCCATTAAGTACGGAAGAAGTAATCAGGGACCTAGGGACCCAAGTTGACAGTAACCTCTCATTTGACACTCACGTTGCCAAGGTGGTTAGGAAGACCTTCTATATTACCCACCTTATCATGAAAGGATTCACATCTAGATCAAGAGAGGTCATTGTGCCCCTGTACTCTTCCCTTATCAGGCCCATATTTGAGTACAATGCCCCATTTGGGATGTACCTTACCCGACACCTGCAGCAGTTAGAAAGACCCCAAAAGTACCTCACCAAGAGGATCAAGGGTCTCAAACATATGTCATATGCTGCCCGGCTGAAGAAACTCCAGCTCTATTCAGTCGCATACTGCCTACTCAGAGGGGATCTATGTCTGACGTACAAGGCCATGTCCAATCCGGAATTAATGGACATGCTCCACCTCAGAAAATCCAAATCCACCAGAGCCACAAGAGCGAGAGATTTGAACCTCAACACAGAAATAAATAGGACGTGCTGGAGGGACAGATTCATAACCCAGAGGCTCCCTACACTTTGGAACAGAATCCCAGTCCATGTTAGGCAGAGCCCCTCACTGACTCTCTTCAAGAGAAATCTTGACGAGTGGATGGGAGATCGTAGGTTTACCCCGGGGGTCATTTCTGTGTCAATACTAGACAGAGGCACAGTAAACTAAACCCTAAATGGGCATAGTATTCTCATTCCAAGGGGTGGCAAAAGCCACACACACTCGGGCTAGGCTTATAAATGCCCTAGGGCAGATAGCCTAGTATGAACCTATAAAAGTTCCTTATGACTGAAACCTGGAGCCTTTGGAATGTCTTGATTTGACTTGAGCAGCTCTAGAGGAGACTGGAAAGGACCAGTTCTTAGTAGGCCAGCGCCTACTAAATCTTGGAGGTTGCACTTGTAAGAAATCTTTTACAGTTTGCATAGATTTAGCTTTATCTTCCATCTTTTTTAACACTTCTTCAGCCTTACCAAAGAGATGGTCCTGTTGTAAAGGAGCATCCAACAATTTTGCTTTAACATGATCAGGCAGAGTTTGCTCTTTGAGCCAAGCATGCCTTCTTAGCACAGATCCAGTTACAGCAGCCCTGCAAGAGGCCTCCAAGGAATCAAAACCACATTGCAAAGTATGTTTTCCAACTTGTTCAGATGAATGTAATAAATCCTGCAAATCTTTATTTTCTACACAGTCAGAGATTAACATAATTTTTTGTTTAAGTAGACCCAAGAGATGCTACTGATATTTAAGCATATGAAATTGACAGTTTAAAACCCCGATTGCCAAGGTTGCAGACATGTAAACCTTCTTACACCATCTATCCAGCACCCTGGAATCTCTATCAGAAGGGGTAAGATTTTTAGCAGTAGAGGCCTTAATGCCCTTAGGACCCTGAGAAATGGTTTCAGGATCAGCAGTAGGATTTATGAAAAGGAATTTGTGGGAGTCAGAAACCCTGTCGTATCTGTCTGGCTTAGTAGGAGCCAGAGGCAGAGAATCAGCAGTCATACTAGATTCTGAAAAAACATCATCAACAATGTCTAGAACAGGAGGTATAGCCAAAGGCCTATGCTGAGGAAGAAGAAGAAAATCCCCAAGTCTCTTTTTAGATTCAGAAAAATCCTGACTTCCCCAGTGGAAATCTTCCCCTAAGGTATGTAAAGTTTCGCCAAAAGAGAAATCCTCAGGGGGGAAGCAAAAGGAATGGAATCTTCTGCGTCAGGGTCCTCATAAGTAAGTATAGATAAATCCTGTTCAGTAGAAGAATCAGAAGAAATAGAATCCTGATCAGAAGATTCATAATCAATGTCTTTCCTGGGCCTCTTAGCAGGAGGGGGAGGGTAACCCCTGATCAAGGTAATTAAATCTTCAGCCATTTTGATCATTTGTTTTTTAGGCATAGGGGTCTGCACACGTGGTCCAAGCATCGTTTTTTTAGACATAGAAGTAGATTTTGGCCTTAGTTTTGAAGATGGCATTGGTTTAATATACAAATCTTTAGGCCTGAAAGCTCCCTCAGAAGCCGGTGCCTGCACAGAGGCTCTGGACCCATCTAAGGTAGAGACATCCGCAAGTTCACTACTTAAAGCATCCAGCCAAACACCGGACTCCAAATGGGTCTAAGTAGAGGCCTGCGATTCAAAAGTAGCGGGCATCAGGGGCTGCGAAAGCGCCCGAGTACCGGCAAACTAGCGAATGGCCTAGGAGAAGCGTCGTTGTCAGTTTTTGATCTCGACTGCCTGTCTCTGTCTTTTTCTTTGCGTTTTTTAGGTATTCCGGTAGTCGGACTGCTAACCAACATCATTTCTGGACAGCTAAATCGTGAGCCAAAATATTTAGAAGCAAAAATATACAGACGCTTAATAGTGCGTTGATTAAATTTAGCACAAAACAGACAAGGTACATTATGATCAGGGCCTAGGCAAGGAATACAGTACAAAGGAAATCCTTATGAGGCATTTGCTTCCCACAAGTAATGCAATTATTAACTTTTACTGACATCGGTAAGGAGCAAGAAAAAGTTTCCCCAACGGGGTACTTAGCTTTTAGTTGAAGACTTCGGTTCTGAAATTAAAAAATGAAAATTTCAGGAGTCGGCCAACCGGCACTTGCGAACTGCTTCTGCTTTGGGCACCGCGCAGCAAGAAAGACTGATGTAATGGCATCAGCTGCATGTTTTATACCCCTGACGACCTGACATCATGGAAGAGGAGACAGCAACTGATGCAGGACACAAGACTTTGTTATTCAGATTGACTGAGGGGTAACCTGCCAGCAGATTACCCAAATGTAATGACTGCAACAGTGAAACACGAAGAACATTACTCGGAATCCTAGGCGCCTCAAGTCAGCCGTGACTACTGGTCAATTTGTGAACACTCTGGGGCTGTAGTGAGACCAAAGGGAAGAGCTCATAATTGGTGGTGACTGGCTCCCAGCTGAAAGCACAAATGACTCCTGGATCGCCTGTCCATTTTTATGTGGAAGTACACATCCTGGAGATCTCTGAAGAACATCCAATAGTCTTTTCCCAGAAAAGGGAGTATCGACTGCAGTGTTACCATCCAGAACTTTGTCTTTCTTACCAATTTGTTTAGTCTGATAAGATCCAGGATGGGTCTCCAGTCCCCAGTTTTTTTGGAACTAAAAAGAACCTTGAGTAAGTTCAAGATCCTACTTGGTCTGCGATGACTCTTTCTTAGCAACTTTTGTATTTCTATGGTTTTCTGTTCCCTTTGACTGGATGAAAGGTCTGGGATGTTTTTTGTGATTGGGACGGGAAGTGAAAAGAGTATGGAATAACTTCTGGATACGATGCTTTGTACTCATTTGTCTTTAGTTATATTGAGCCAGGCATCTGGGTACAAAGATAAGCGACCCTGAATGCCTCCACAGGTTGGCAGGTGGGCCACCTTTCAGGAGCACTGGTAGGGCTTATCAAGGAGGATTCCCTGTTGCCCTGGTTCTGTAGAGCGCCTCTGCCTCGTGGCAGTCATCTTCCATTACTGCTTCCCCTTCTACCCCTGGGGGAAGAATCACCACGTTTGTCTTGAAAAACTCTCTGGGATTTCCGGAACTACATTTTTCCCCCTCGTGACCTTTTGGATACTGTCTAGAAGGCAGGGAAAAATAGACCCCTATGGCACAAAAAGTCTTTCCTTCTTGCTCACACCTGGTTAGTGCATCTTTCACTTTAGACCCGAATGATGATGAGCCATCAAAAGGGACATTTACAAAGGTAGACTTAAAAAGGCTCTGCAAAGTTACACAAGCGCATCCAGGAATGCCTCCTCAGAGCAATACCCGAACTCACTGCCTTACTCGCTTCATCAGCTGCACAAGAAATGAGCCTCATGGAGGAGTTTACTACTGAATTTAAGGTGGAGAGCTGGGAGTTTACTTTAGCTGATACTTCCGCAGCTACAGAACCTTGGAGAGCATCTCCTAGCTCTTCAGGAGACATCTCTGTAATCTGGTAAAATATGTGAGATAATTCAGGAACCAGAGTGTAAAGGTTGATGAAGAAAAGGTGCACTTTCCAGATCTGTCCATCATTGAGAGTCTTTGTTCAGAGGATGGACAGACGAGGATGCCTCAGACAGTTCCTTTTTGTGGCCGCCGCCACCACTATAGCATCTACTGGGACACCTTTTGTAAGAAAGGTCTTATCCTCGGGGGATGTGATAAATTTAACGGACTCCACTGAATCTGGATTCTCCCACACTGTTCAACAAACTTGGTCCATAAGTTCATCGAAAGGAGGAGACACCCAAGTGGCTGAAGGTCGAAACCCAAAGGCCTTCAGGTAAACAAACTCCTCTTCAGAAGGGTTGATGGGCTTCCCTGCCACCTCTCTGAAGGGTTGATGGGCTTCCAAGCCACCTCTGTGCTTAAGCATTTCTAGGATGTCTGCAAAGGAGACATCCTCAGTGGGTGACCGTGGGGACCCTTCTGAGTCATAGAGCTCTGTCTGACGTGACTGACTCCTTTGGGGAGACCAAATGCTTCCTCTTGCATAATTTCTTCTGAGTGACCTCCTCAGACTGCTATTCTTGGGAGGATTCGGAAGAGAGGGGCTCACCCACTGGGGCATCGTGAGGCCATGGGTCTGCACGTCTGCATGGATGCAGTTGTGCAGAGACAGGCACTGGTGCCTCAGGGGGAGGAATGAATGGATCTGAGAGTGGAGGTGTCCATGGGGACAGCACTTTCCTCATCGCCTCAAAGGCCCCCTGCCCATGATCAGAAAAAGCTCCCGGCTCCAAAGAACCAGAAAATATCCCTGGCACCACAGAGGTTGGCTCCGAAGCCAATGTAGGAGCAGGGCTCACCCATGCCAAATCCCCGAGAGGTAAGTTCGGATCCGACAAACGTCCGATCCGACTGTCCTCCCCAGACCCAACTGGAGAGCATCGGCTCCTAGACTCATTGAGCTCAGACAGCACCGAGGAAGTTGGAGGAGTAGTCAAAGCTGAAGATCCTGAAACAGGTGTCCTCAAAATTCTCTGCACCAAGTGTTCCACATTTCCATCAGAAAGGCTCCTGGAGGATCAAGAGGAGGGAGCAGGGGATCTTGCAGCTTGTAAGACTGGAGATCTTAGGATCAGATAAACCAGTTCCGATACTGGGGACTGGCTTCTAACCTGAAATACCAACGGTTCCAACCTAGGAGGTGCCGAGATACATGGTCTCTTGGACCTGCTAGATATCGATTCGAAAGCAGAAATTTTTGGCAACTTCTTGGAAGGTTCTGATTGATCCAAGGAAGTTGAAGAGGATCTTTTAACAGATCTGTCAGATTTCTGAGAAGAGGAAGAGGTCTGTTTTTTGGACTCTGACCTTCTTCTAAAACTTCAGAAAAATAAGTTTTTAGCAGTCCTTTTAACATCAGCTTATTCTTTCGTTCGAGAAGAACCGTAGAACTGAACGAATGGCATATAGAGCAAGACTCTTGCAAGTATACTGCTCCAAGGCAGTACACACCGAGTGTATGGCCATCTGTTATATAGACATCTTCTGAGTGCACTTGGTGCACTTTTTAAACCCCAAGGGTTTTGTATCTTTTGCTTGCTTTGACATAGCAGAATTCACACCACACTATAATGAATACAGCACACCAAAAATATCTCTAGATAGGGAATAAACAAGGGAAAAAAGCCCTCTAACTAAAACAGGCTAAACTGCTCACTAAAACGAGCTAACCTGCAGTTCAAAGAAAACAGTAAAAACAGCACACCAAAATAATCTAGATACCATGGCAAAAGCCCTCCAACTCAAACAGGCTAAGCAGAAAACTAGAAAAACAATTCTCCTCTCTCTATATATACCCAAGATAACAAGGGAAACTTATACCTACAACACACAGCACACTTCAATTGTTGGATAGAAAGAAACACAGACAGTTAAGCCAACTTTTATTTAACTATTAACACACTTTGTCTAATTTATACTAACTATCAAAACTACTAAGCCGGGATAGGGGAAATTTAGGCCTTAAAACAGAAAATGATGGCCACAGATAAATAGCAATGAAACGAACAGGCAACAGGCTAATAAGTTTGCTAATGTAAAGAAAAGAGAGAAAAAAAGTATAGTTGTGTACACTTACCATAAATGCAGATGTTAGAGTGTATTCACTGTTGCAGTCATCACATTTGGGTTATCTGCTTGCAGTAGCCCTCAGTCTGCCTGATTATCAAAGTCATGGGTCCTGCGTCAGTTGCTGTCTCACCTGCCATGATGCCATTACATCAGATTTTCTTGCCCCAGATGTCAGTTGCCCCACCTAATTAAGCATAGTAAAGGAAAGTAAAGGTATAGCCAAAAGAAGTCAGGGGGCTGGAGGGAGGGTAACCAGGACTGCAACAGTGAATACACTCGAACATCTACATTTATGGTAAGTGTACACAACTGTACACTATGTTCTTCATGTTTCACTGCTGCAGTCATCACATTTGGGTAGATTCCCAAAGCTAAGGATGGGAGGAGGCATTTAGATAGCATTAGGACTAGCTATAAGGACCTGCAAGACTGCAGTGGCAAAACCAGCTCTGGATTTAGAGAAAATTGGTAAATGCTAATATTTGGTGAAAGTATGTACAGAACTCCAGGTAGCAGCTTCTAGGATGTCCTTGGTAGGTACACCTCTGAGAAAGGCTGTAGAGGTAGATGCAGCCCTGGTTGAATGGGGTCTAATCCCCTGTGGGATAGGTTTTCCATGGTGCTTATAGCAGAAATGAATGCAATGGCCTATCCATTTAGAAATGGTTTGCTTTGAAATAGCCTTCCCCTCTGCCCCTGCAGCAAATGCCACCAACAGTTGTTCAGATTTCCTTTGAGGTTTAGTCCTGTCCAAATAAAATCTAAGTTGTCTGTGCACATCTAAGGAGTGGACGATCCTTTCCCCTTTGTTCTGTGGATTAGAAAAGAAGGTTGGCAAATGAATGGACGGAAAGGCTCCACTGTCATAAGGGCCTGTAGTTCAGATACCCTTCTTGCTGAAGTAATTGCTAAAAGGAAGGTTGTTTTCCAATAAAGAAATTTTAACTCTGCACTTGCAGGTAGCTCAAAAGGAGGAAGAGTGAGTTTTTCCAATACAAAGTTAAGGTCCCAGGCTGAAGTTGGGGCTCTCCTGGGTGGTCTTAAGTTTTTGGCCCCCGAGGAACTGCTTGAGCAGTGGATGAGAGAAGAGGGGTGGGTTCTGTGTTGTAATGAGCTGAAATGGCCGAGGTGTGAATTTTGGAGGAGGAAAAAGAAAGGCCCTTGTGAAGCATGTCAGTTAAGTATTGAAGAATCAGAGGTAAATTGGGCACTGCCGTGCCCATCCCTTGAGTTTGGTTCCAGGCACAGAATCTTTTCCATTTTTCAGCATAAGATTTTCTAGTAATAGGCCTCCTTGTCTTCAAAATGACATCCAACACTTGTTTACTGAGGGATGGTAATGGAGAGGCTAGGAAATCAGCCAGGCTGCCAGGGTCAGGGTTTGAAGTGGAAGGTGCAGAATCTGGCTCTCCTGCTGAGACAACAGGGTAGGGGTCTGAGGCAGGTGCCATGGAGCCAGCAGTGACAAACTGCGCTAGAGGGGGTACCAATGTTGGAGTGGCCAGTCTAGTGCAATCAGTAGGGTCCTTGGTTTGTCCTGTTTGATCTTTAGTAGTACTTTGGAGAGGAGAGGCAGAGGAGGAAAGGCATAAACTGATAGATTTTTCCAGCTGAAGGACAGAGCATCCACTTTCCAAGCTTGTTTGCGGGGAGTCCTTGTGCAGAATTTGTCCAACTGGTAGTTTTGGGGGGAGGCAAACTGGTCTATATCTGGGCTCCCCCATTTGTTTACCAACATGATGAAGATCTTTGGTTCCAATTTCCACTCATGTGGGTCCATGAGATTTCTGCTTAGTTCGTCTGCCAGTGTATTTAGTTTTCCTGGCAGGAATTGAGCCTGTAGATGCACTTGATAGCTCAAGGCTGTGTTCCACAGAGCCATGGCTAGTCCGCAGAGGGGGTAAAAATGGGTACCCCCCCCCGCTTGTTTATGTACCACATAGTGGTGTTGTTCGTCCTTACCATTAACTGTCCCGGAAGAATGTGGTCCTTGAAGGCTGTCAGAGCATTCTGTACAGCTAACATTTCTTTTTGATTGATATGCAGGTGCATTTGACTTGGGTTCCATTTGCCCTGAATGCACTTCCCTGCCAGGTGAGCCCCCCCATGCATAGTCTCATGCATCTGTTGTTAGGAATTGGGCGGCAGGAGGTAGAATGGTAGTCCCTTGTTTAGGTGGCAGGCCTCTGCCCATCAAAGGAACTCTAACTGTAGGCAAGGTATGGTAGGGATCATTGCTTCTAGATCCTGAGAATGTTGACACCATAGGTGTTTTAGATACCATTGTAGTTTCCCAATATGCAGTCTTGCATATGGAATTAGTAGAATGCAGGAAGCCATGAACCCCAAGGCTTGCCGTATTTGCCTTGCAGATAGCAGGGTTTTTGTTGCCATTAGTTTGAAGTAAGTCATCAAATGAATTTGTTTCTCTGTCGTGAGGAAAGCCATCTGGGAAGTTGTGTTCAAGCTTGCTCCCAGGAACATAATTTGCTAAGAGGGTACCAGATGTGATTTATTTTCGTTTATGGTGTACCCCAGACAAGTTAGCACCTTTTGTACAAATGCCAGATGATTCAAAAGTATGTCCTGGCTTTCTGCCTGAATTAGACAATCATCCAGGTATGGGTATATTTGAATATTTCTTTGCCTACAAAATGCAATGACTGGAGCTAGGCACTTTGTGAATACAATGGGTGCAGTAGATAAGCCAAAGGGCAGTGCAGAGAACTGATGGTGGATGTAGCCTGCTTTGAAGCGTAGGTATCTTCTGCAAGATTCCCTGATTGGGATGTGCAAGTAGGAATCCAGTGTTGCCAACCAGGCATCTTTGCCTAGCATAGGAAGTAACTGGTGAAGAGTTAGCATCCTGAATATTGTAATTATCAAAAAGGTGTTTAATATGGAAAGGTCCAGGATAGGATGCCAAGAGTTGTCTTGTCTGGGTACCAAGAAAGTCTTGAGTAGAAACCTTGTCCCTTTTCCTCTTCTGGTACAGTCCGAATAGCCTTTATGCTTAAGAGAGAGAGAGAGTACTTGCTTTTGAGCCTCTGCCCACTGATTTGGGGACAGACGTGGCCAACCATTTGGGGTTGGTAACGTGTAAACGTGAAATCTGAATCCTTGGGAAACTATATTTAACACCCATTTATCCTGGGTAACGAGTTCCCAGTTTTTTGCCTGCAGAGCAATCTTTCCCCCTAAAGGAGTGGTCAGTTGAAAAGTGCTTGGAAGTTTTCAAGTTAAGTCATTAAGACAGTTTACCATGGGGGGGTCTTACTACTCCCTGATTTGGAAGTGGGAGCCCCCCACTGTTTAGTCCTGTGCATACCCTGGGGACTGAAGCCTGGGTGTTCTGCTGCTTCTGGGTTTGTACTGAGAAGGCCTGGAAGAGGCAGGAAAGGACCAATTCTTAGAGGGCCAATGCTTACTAAATCTTGAAGGTTGTACTTGTAGGAAATCTTTAACAGTTTGCATAGATTTAGCTTTTTCCTCCATCTTTTTAAGAACTTCTTCTGCTTTGTTGCCAAACAGGCGGTCCTGATTTAAGGGAGCATCCAGCAATTTAGCTTTAACATGATCTGGAAAAGATTGCTCCTTAAGCCAAGCATGCCTTCTAAGTACAGACCCAGTGACAGCAGCCCTGCAAGATGCCTCTAGTGAATCAAAACCACATCGCAAAGTATGTTTTCCAACCTGTTCAGCAGAATGGATTAAATCCTGTAAATCCTTATTTTCAGCACAATCAGGAATCAACATCATTTTTTGTTTAAGCAATCAAATGATATGCTGCTGATACTTTAACATATGAAACTGACAGTTTAAGGCCCTAATAGCCAAAGTTGCCGAAGTGTATACTTCCTTTCCCCATCTATCCAGCGCCCATGAGTCTCTATCAGAAGGGGTAGGATTTTTGGCAGTAGTAGCCTTGATGCCCTTGGGTCCCTGTGAAATGGTCTAAAGATCCGCAGCAGGATTTTTAAAAAGGAACTTGTGAGGGTCAAGAACCCTGTAATATCTATCAGGTTTTCTGGGAGCAGGAGGTAGAGAGTTAGGGGCCAAGCTAGATTCAGAAAAGGCATAATCAACAATGTCTAGTACAGGAGGGATAGCTAAAGGCCTGTGCTGGGGCAGGAGTAAGAAATCTCTAAGCGTCTTTTTAGAATCAGAGTAATCCTGGCTTTCCCAGCAAAAGTGCTCCCTAAGAGTATGCAGCGTTTCACCAAAAGAGAAATCCTCTGGGGGGGGGGGGAGCAGAGGGAATAGAGTCCTCTGCATCAGAATTCTCATAGGTAGAGAAGGGTAAATCCTGGTAATCAAAGGAAACAGAAATTTCAGAATCCTGGTCAGAGGTATCATAAGCAAATTCAGTCCTAGGTCTCTTAGAGGGGGAAGGTTGGCTTCCCCTGATTAAAGTAATAAGGTCTTCAGCCATTCTTATCTGTTTTTTAGGCACAGAGGCCTGACCATGCGGTCTGGGAGTCGGTTTTCTAGGCATATTGCGAGTTTTAGGCTTTGAAGAAGATGATTATGTCGGTTTAATATGCAAGTCAGTAGGCCTGAATACACTCTCAGAAGCCAGTGCCTGCACAGCGGCTCTGGACCCATCCAAGGTAGAGACATCTGCGGGTTCCACAGTTGAAGCATCTCGTGGCATACCGGACTCCGAATGGGTCTCAGTAGAGGCCTGCGAATCTGAAGTAGCGGCTATCAGGGGCTGCGAAAGCATCTCACTGAGTACCAGCGAACTGGCGACTGGCTAAGGAGAAGTGTCATCGGCAGCTTTGGACCTAGGCAGCCTGTCTCTGTCTTTATCTTTGTGTTTTTTAGGAATGTCGGTAGTCGGATGGCTTACCCAAGACATATCTGGATAATTGAACCGAGTACCAAAATATTTAGAAGCATAAATATACAGATGAATAGTTTATTGCTTAAATAAGGCACAAAACCGACATCAAGGTACGTCATGGTCAGGGCCTTAGGCAAGGAATACAGTACGAATGAAAATCTTTGTGAGGTATTTGCTTTCCACAAGAAATACAATTATTGACTTTTACTGACATCGGTTTAGAGCAAGAAAAAGTTTCCCCGACAGGGTACTTAGCTTTAGTTGAAGACTTCGGTTCTGAAACTCGAAAACGAAAATTTCAGGAGTCGGCCGAATGGCACTTGCAAACTGCTTCTGCTTCAGGCACCGCACAGCAAGAAAGACTGATGTAATGGTGTTGGCTGCATGCTTTATACCCCTGACTACCTGTCACAGAAGATGAGACAGCAACCGACGCAGGACCCAAGACTTTGATAATCAGGCCGACTGAGGACTACTGCAAGCAGATAACCCAAATGTGATGACTGCAACAGTGAAACACGAAGAACATCTACATTTTAAACCACAATAGAGAAAAAATTATGTTTTTTCTATAAAAAAAGTAAATATTTGTGAAAGAAACTTAGCCACTGCCAGCTGAAGCACTCGATCTGTTTAGCGGTAATGAGATCTGGGCAATTCCCTCATGCATCATGGGATAGGGTGTAAGCCACAAGCTACTTGAACTTGAGCTTTTATAAATGGCAGAGTTGGAAGACAGGATCAGTTCCGAACCCAACAAGTACAGAATGGAGGCAAGATAGGACATCACATCAAAATGTTTTATTTATCTAACATTTGTTTACTGGGAAAGTCCAACTTGGAATGAAGCCAATTTTCAGTGGATGCCTGGGGAGAAATGCTCCAGATGCATGTCTTTGTAACGTAGAAGGAAACCGGAGTACAGAGAGAAAACCCATATGAATGCAGGGAGGACATACAGACTCTGCACAGAAGGCACCCCAGCCGAGAATCGAACCAGAGAAACTCTTGTGAGGCAACAGTACCGGAGCACTACTGCGTCGTCCGTTTTAACTTTGAAATTATCAGTAAGTCACATGCAACAACTGGAAAGGTCTCAGAAATACCTCACTGAAAGAATCACAGGCCTAAAGCAGATGCCCTATGCTGACCGCCTTAAAAAACTCCAGCTATACTCTGTCGCATATCGTCTTCTCAGAGGCGATCTCTGCTTAACGTACAAGGCCATGTCAAACCCAGAGCTGTTGGACATGCTAAATCCCAATCCCTCAGAGCCACACACTCCAGGGATCTAAACCTTATGATCACAATAAACAAAACATGCTGGAGGGATAGGTTCCTGACCCAGATACTCCCCAGACTCTGGAATAGACTGCCCATACATGTCAAGCAGAGCGTCTCCTTGACCCTCTTCAAAAGGAACCTTGACGATTGGATGGGAGAAAGGAAATTAACCCCAGGGATCATGTCAGTTGCCCTGCTAGACAGGGGTCCAGGGAAGTAAATAGTGTGGGAAGAAATAGCCAGGGAATTGTTATGGCTAGGCTTGTATAGGCCCTAGGGCCTCTAGCCTAGTACCAACCTATGAAGTACCAAGAAATTCAGAGTGCCAGTTTATTCAGTCCTTATCAGACCCATCATTTAGTATTGCACTCCCTTCAGCATGTACATGACCAGATATATGCAACAGTTGGAATGCCCACAACGGTTCCTTAACAGGAAAATGCAGGGTATAAACACACTGTCCTAAATGGATAGCCTTAAAGCCCCATCTATATACTCTGTCTCCCAAAGGTTACTGAGAAGCAGTCTATGCCTGCTATACAAGGCATCCTTGAATCCAGCTCTGATGGACCTTTTGCACATCTGCAAAACAAACAGCATCAGAACCACTAGATCCAAGAATTAAAATTTTGCTTGTGACATAAGACATGTTGGTGAAACAGGTAAATGTCTCAAAGGATCCCCATGCTCTGGAACATGTTCCCCATCTACGTGAGACAGAATACATCCCTAACTGTACTCAAGCGTAACCTTGACCAATGAATGGGAAATCAGAAATTCACCTCTGGTCTGGACCTCATGTCTTTGTCAGAAGAGGACAGTAATATCCACATATACCCCCCCAAATATAACCTCTAGGAACTTCCTAATTAACACCCCCCCTCCTAATAAAACACCCATGACACATATGGGCACAAATGAGTTGTACTGCACGGCTAGGCTTATAAAGGCCGTGCTGGTGGTTGGCCTAGTACATACCTATGAACCTAAAACAAAAGCACTGAATCATTGTCTCTGGAATGTTTGTAGATGTACAAAATGAAGTATGGAGTCACCTCAGGGATTGCTTCTACTAAAAATCAGCATACTACCACTAATGAAACCAAAATGTAAAAAGCAAAATAACATGTACTAACACTTGATAAGGTAATGCAGTGAACACTTCTCAACTAACATGTTTGCAACTTAGTTACCACTTACAAAAAGAAGTTATGTACTCACCATAACGTTCCATGTTTCTTGTCCATCCCACCTTCATTCTTACTGGTTGGATTCAGAACTGGTCCTTGGTTCAGACTAGGCAGCATACTAAAGCTTGAGGTCTTCCACTGGCTCATGGCTGTATCCCTATCCCATCATGAACTAGAGAAACTCCTCAGATCTTGCTTGCTGATAACATTGGGTACCTAAGATAACATCAATATAGACAATGAAGAAGGTCAGAGAAACACTTACCAGAGAAAGAACCTCTATGTCCTCTTTGTTCTCCAGGAGCCATAGGTGGGGGGGGGGGGGGGGATGGAGGGATGCAAGAATAAAGCGAGATGGACAACAAATATGGAACATTATGGTGAGCACATAACTTCTTTATGTTATGTTGTACTATCTCGCCTTCATTCTTACTGGTTGGGACAGTGTCCCTAGCATCATCTTTCTTGGGTGGTTCACGGGATTATATTCTTCAGGACAGTGGATCCAAAGAAGGATTTGTCCCTGGAGGCCAAATCCACTTTGCAATGAGTGATAAAGGTATGAGGCACTGCCCAAGTCGCACAGCAGCACAATCAAGTGGCAGTCTAGTTCAAAAAGCAGAAGAGGCTGCCATGGCTCTTGAAGAATGACCTTTGACTAGGAAGGGGATAACTTTATTAGAATTGTACATAAAAGTAATACAATCTGAGAGCCATTTTGAAAGTGTGACCTCAGATATAGGGGCACCTTTCTTTGGTTCTAAAAACGACACAAATAACTGATCGGATTTCCTGAAGTCCTTTGTCCTATGTAAGAAGAAACATAAATGTCTATGTACATCCAGTTGTTGAAGCTTATATTCTGCCTTGTTGCCATGATTTGGGGAAAAATGGTAACTTTACGGACTGGACTGAGTTAGGTTAGACACTGAACATACTTTTGGTAGGAAAGGCAGGTTTGTCTGAAAGGGATACTCTGCCTTTGTGAAAAAGCATATATTGTGGCTTGATTGATAATGCTTGCAGTTCCGAAACTCTGCTAGCAGAATTGATGGCAATCAACGTACTTGTTTTCCACGTTAAGAATCTTAGATCACATGATGACGCAGGTTCAAAGGGGGGAAGGATCAAACGGGACAGAACAAAGTATAGATCCCATGGTGGTAGCAGAGTTTTTTTATGAGTATTCTTAACAGGTTAGTACCCTTCAGGAAGGCTTTGCATAATTTGTGGAACATCAAATTGGGAGTGAAATTGTTAATATGGAAATTAGATATAGCTGCTAACTGTACACAAATCGTAGTTTCCACTGCTCCTTCATTGAACAATTTTGCCAGAAATTCAAGATTAGAACTTATAGGAGCAGAAAAGGGGTCAATATGTTATGTCAATGCCCAGAAAGAAAATCTTCTCAATTTACTGATATATAATTTTCTCGCTGAGGCCTTATGAGAAGAAATCAAGATATGTTTCACCAAATGAGGAAGGTTAGGGAGCCTGGCTATATTTGGAATTGGAGCAGCCAAGCTGTCAATTTGAGGGGTTGAAGACAAGGGTGGAGCGTTCCGGACATATGAGTCAGAAGGTCTGGAACGGGTTCCAGAACCCATGGCTCCACCTGAAGATGAGGAGAAAGAAAGGGGAAACAAATCTGATGAGGCCAGTATGGAGCAATAAGTATCAGCTTGCTTCCCAACAAGCTGGTTTTCTAGAGAACCTTGGGTATTAGAGGAAAGAGGGAAAACAAAGGAGTCCCGAGGGCTAATCGTATACAAGTGCATCCCTTGGCGATTCCCTGGAGGGGGGGGGGGTCACAGCAAAAATGCTGCTGCATTTGGCATTCATGGACGTGGCAAAAAGATCACAACAAGGCTGGCCCCACTTGCGGAAGATCCTCTCCGCTATTTCTTCTTTTAGGGACCATTCGTGAGGCATGAGAATCGCTCTGCTGAGTTTGTCTGATATCAAGTTGGATTTCCCCAGGATGTGCGTTGCTATCAGAAAGCACTGGGAGGAGATCGCCCACTGCCATACTCTGAGAACCTCTCGACAAAGGGGGTAAGACCTGGTCCCTCCTTGTTTGTTTATGTACCAGACATCCGACATGTTGTCTGTCTGTACTGCAATTGTTCCCAGCGGAAGAGAGTCCTGGAGTGCCTGCAAAGTCAAAAGCACCATTCTCATCTCTAGGATATTGATGTGCAAATAGGCCTTGTGATCCTGCCAAGTGACTTGAACTGTCCTACCAGGATAATGCCCCCCTACCCTATCTGGGAGGCATCCGTGGTCACTGTGGCTACAGCTTGTGGGGAAAGAAAGGGTTGACCTGATGTTACATGATTGAAGTGAAGCCACCAGCAAAGGTCCTTCTTGCAGGACTCTTAACATTATTTGATGAGACATGGGTAGTTCTTGCAAAGACTACAGGGTGAATAGTAGTCACTGCAGAATTCTCATGTGCATGCGTGATAGTGGAACTAAACTTATCGTTGCTGCCATGGTTCCCAAGACTTTCAAAACAGTCCCTACCTGTACTCTTGTTTTGGAGAGAAGGTGGGAAACTTGCTGTCTTAGAACTAAGATTTCCACAGGAATTTTTGCCATCATGCTTACTGTGTCTAGATTTGCTCCTATAAACACGATATGTTGCGATGGCAACAAGGCAGATTTCTCATAATTTATTGCGATTCCCAGGTGAGAACAGAGACAGAGTGGTACCTGTCTTGATTCCAGCTGTAGATGCTTGGCAGTGGCAGTTAAGAGTCAGTTGTCTAGATACGGAAACACTCAGAATCCTAGATGTCTCAGGTGAGCCGGGTTAATACTGCCATGCATTTGGTGAACACTCTGGGGGCTGTCATGAGACCAAAGGGTAGCGCACAAAACTGGTAGTGAACGGCTCCCAGCCGGAAGTGCAGATGACTCCTGGATGGCCTGTCCATCTTTATGTGGTAGGACGCATCCTGGAGGTCTATAGAGCACATCCAATTGTCTTTTCCAAAAAAGGGAAGAATCAACTGCAGTGTTACCATCTGGAACTTGGTCTTTTTTACTGATTCATTTAACCTGCTAAGATCCAAAATTGGTCTCCAGTCCCCTGTTCTTTTTGGCGTTAAAAAGAGTCTTGAGTAAGTTCTGGACCCTATTTGGTTTGCAGGGACTCTTTGGATGACTCTTTTGTCTATCAACTTTTGAATTTCTAGAGTTTCTTGACCGCTTTGCCTGGATGGAATGTCTGGGATTTTCTTTATATTTGGGAAGGGAAGAAAAAATGGTATGGAGTATCCTCTGGATATGATACTTTGTACCCACTTGTCTTTTGTTATTTCCAGCCAGACTTTTACGTACAAAGATTATAGACCCCTGACTGCCTCCAGAGATGGACAGACAGGCCTCCTTTCAGGAACGCTGAAAGGGCATGCCACAGAAAGAATCCCTGTCACCCTGGTTTTGCAGACCCCCTCTGCTGCATGGACAGCGTCTTTCATTTGTACTTCCCCCTCTGCCTCTAGGGGAAGAGTCACTACGTGTGTCCTGAAAAACTTTCTGGGGATTTACAGAACCACACCCCCTCCCCCTTCTAGCCTTTTGAATAAGGTCTAGAAGGTACGGAAAAACGGACTCCTATGGCAGAGAGAGTCTTTCCTTCCTGTTCACACCTAGTTGGCTTCTCCTTAACCTTTGGCCTGAACAAGGACAAGCCATCGAATGTGGCATTAATAAAGGAAGATATGACTGGTTCTGCAAAGTCGCATAAGCGCATCCAGAATGTCTCCTTAGGGAAATTCCTGAACCCCGCTACTCTGCTCGCTCCATCTGCTGCACAAGAAACAAACCTCATGGAGGAGTTGACCACAGAATTAAAGGTGGAGAGCTGGGAGGAAACCTTGTTTGATACCCCTGCAGCTACTGTACCTTGGAGAGCATCTCCTAGCTCCTTTAGGAGATCTCTTTGCAGCCTTGTAAAATGCATCAAATAGTTCAGCGATCTGAGTGTAAAAGTCACTGAAGAAAACATGCGCTTCCCGTACCTGTCCATCATATGAGACTCCTTGTTCGGTGGATGGACAGATGAGGATGTTTCAGAAAAGTTCCTTTCTGGTGGCTGCTGCCACCACCATAGCATCTATAGGGACACCCCTGGTCAAAAAGTCTCTATCTGAAGGGGCTGTGACAAATTTGTTTAGCCTCCTAGGGACAGGCTCCACTCCATCTGGGGACTCCCACGCCTTTCAACTAAACTAGCTCCATAAGTTTGTTGAAAGGTGGAGACTTCCAAGTGGCTGAAGGGTGAGCCCCAAAGGCCTTCAGGTAAACAGACTCCTCATCAGAAGGGTTGATGGGCTTCCAGCCACCTCTCTGTTTAATATTTCTAGGATGTCTGCAAAGGAGACATCCTCAAAGGGCGACCGTGGGGACCCTTCTGACTCATCGAGGTCTGTGTCTAAGATGACTGACTCCTCTGGGAGTCCAAGCGCTTCCTCTTGCAGAGTCTCTTACGAGGGACCTCTTCAGGTTTTGGAAGAGAGGGGCTCACCCGATGAGGTACCCTGAGGCCTAGGGTCTCTGCCGGTCTGTGGATGGTGTGGTGCAGAGACGGACGCCGGTGCCTTTAGGGGAGGAATGTCAGAACTCCCTGAATGGAGCTGCCTGAGGAGACAGCACCCTCCTCATCAGCTCGAATGCCCCCCTCCCCTGTTATGAAGATACCTCCGGCTCCAAAGAGCCAGAAGAAATCCCAGGAACTAAGAAGGTTGGCTCCGAAGCTGATGCAGGAGCCAAGGTCATCCGCACTGAAGCCCAGAGAGTAAAGTTCGGATCCGACAAATGTCTGATCCAACTCCCCTCCCTGGAGTCAACCAGAGAGCATTGGCTCGTAGACTCCTCGGACAGAACAGAGTATGTCGGAGCAGACGTAGGTTCCGAAGATACCAGGATGGTTCTCGGCACCAACTGTTCCACAACAGTTGGTTCCAAGCATTCCAAGTCCGAGGTCCCGGGTTGGCTCAGAGGAGGAGGAATCGATGTCAGTGGTATAGTCTTGGCTGGCTCTGAATACCTATGGGTTGGAGCCAAAACCGTTTGGCCAGTGCCGGTGTCTTAAAAAGCCTATGCACCACCCTATCCACAGCATCGTCCGAAAGACTCCTGGAGGTCTTAGAGGATAGAGTAAGGGATCTGGTTGATTGCAGAATAGGTGACCTCAAAACAGGACTAAGCGGCTCCAATTCAGGGGACCAGCTCCCGAGTTCAAATTCCATAGGCACGAAACAGATGGCGTAGAAAAAGAAGTTATGTACTCACCATAACATTCCATCCGAGTAGGTAACTTCATTTGTCAGCAACCTGTGGGTATCGGATCTGACCTGGATCCAAGCCGGCAGCTTTTTAAGCTAGAGATCGGAGCTCCAAGCTTCTCCCCCTTACCCATAATACCCTCAACCTCCTTCCAGTCCTCAGATCGCATTTGCTTACATATATATCTCACAACCACAAACAACAACCTGAAGAATCCTAACCCAAGGATTAGCAAAGGACCTGATAAACCATCCTAGGGTCCATATAATCAAAGAACCAGGTTAGGGGGAAGGAGGGAGGGTCGGTTGCTGGCAAATGAAGTTACCTACTCAGATGGAATGTTATGGTGAGTACATAACTTCTTTATCTGAAGTAGTTAACTTCATTTGGTAATCAAACTGTGGAACAGAGTCCCCAGCTATCAAAAAACTTGGGAGGTCCTCAAGGAAGGATATTCCGGAGCACTGCAGAGCCAAAAGCCGCCCTTCCTCTGGACACTAAATCCAATTTATAGTGAGAGATAAAAGTATGAGAGGATGCCCAAGTAGCCACAGAGCAAATGTCAACCAAGGGAACTCTAGACCAGAATGCAGCATATGCAGCCATAGAGCACAACAGAAACCAAGCGTTCAGTTCAATCACGAAAAAGCAAGCAGCAGTCACAGAACGCTAGTGATCGCTAAACTACTCACAACCACAAATTTCCAAATCTGGGTGAAAAAAGTTGTCCGAACTCCACAAGTAATTTGAAGAAATTTTTTATACAATGAAATAGGTATAAAATGTTGAGCGCTTTCACCCACTAATCGTGGGCTTCATCAGAACTTCTGAGTGTCTCTGGGGCTTTCCCCCAGAGCGGGGATTAGAGTGAAAAACTCGCTGCACTTCGCGTTGGAAGGCGACGCAAAGAGATCGCAGCAAGGCTGACCCCACTTGAAGATCTGTTTCACTACTAAAGGATTCAGAGACCACTCGTAGGGTGAGAGGATAGTTCGACTCAGTTTGTCCGCTAGGATGTTGGACAGACCCAGAATGTGCGTTGCTAACAGAAAACAGTTGGTGGATATCACCCAATCCCAAACTCTCATGGCTTCTCGGCAAAGATGGTAAGACCTGGTTCCCCCGTTTGTTGAAGTACCAGAGCACTGACATGTTGTCTGACTGAACTGCAACAGTCCCTGGAGGGAGAAAGGCATGAAGGGCTTGTAACGCTATTAGTACCGCCCTCATCTCCAGAACATTTATATGCAGAATGGTCTCTGTCTGAGTCCACGTACCTTGGACAGTTCTGCTCGCGTAATGCCCCCCCCCCCACTTAAGGCAAGAAGTGTCTGTGGTCACTGGGGCTTGGGGTTGCGGCATAACAAATGGTCGTCCATCCCGAAGCTCCTGAGATTGGAGCCACCACGAGGAAATTCCTGCAAATTCTGCTGATACGAATTGGTAAGTCCAATGGGTGGTGAAGGATGGACCACTGAACCTGCAAAGTCCACTGGAGAACCCTCATGTGCAAGCGAGCTAAGGGCGCAAGACTGACTGCTGCTGCCATGGACCCTAAAGCTCTCAGGACTAACTCCGCTGACGGGGCAGGTGACTGAAGAAAGGTTAAAACGTGTAAGGTCAAACTGCGAAGTCTGTCTGATGTCAAGAAGGCCTTGGTCTGAAACATGTCTATTCTGGCCCCTATGAACTCCAAGACTTGAAATGGTTGAAGGAAGGACTTCTTGAAGTTTATGGTGATCCCCAATTGGGATGCAAGTAGCAGGAAGCAATCCCTGGCTAAGCAGAGTAGATGCCTGGTGGGGGCGGTAAGGAGCCAGTCGTCTAGGTAAGGAAAAACCTGTATTCCCTGAAGTCTCAGGTGGGCCGCTACAATTGCCATGATCTTGGTGAACACCCTGAGGGCTGTGTTGAGACCAAAAGGTAGGACCCTGAACTGGTAATGACTGGCCCCTAGCCGAAAGTGGAGAAACTTCCTGGATCACCTGTCCATGAGAATGTCATAGTACACATCCTTGAGGTCTATGGAGCACATCCAGTCCTTCTCCTGCAAAAGGGGCAAAATGGATTACAGTGTGACCATCCGTAATTTGTCCTTGGCAATGAAGAGGTTTCATTGTTGAAATGTCGAGAATCGGCCTTAAGTCCCCTGTCTTCTTTGGCACCAAAGAGAACCTGGAGTAATTGCCTAATCCAGACTGGCCTGGGGGCACGTGTTGGATGGCTCTTTTTTCTAGCAGATTTTTTTACCTCTAAAGCTGCAGCCATCCTCTGACTGGGTGGTACACTGGGGAGGAGCCTCGACTGAGGAGGTAGGTTTATGAAAGGGACTCAGTAACCTCTGGATGTTATTCGAAGCACCCATCGATTTGTTGTGATGGACTCCCATTGAACCAGGTGCTTCAAAAAATGCCCCCCCCGACTGCCTCCAGAGAGGAGCAGTCAGGCAACCCCTCAGGGCTGCTGTGTGGGTCAGTCAGAAAAAGGTTCCCGAGACCCAAAACTTTTCAGTCCCCATCTGCCTCTGGGCCAGCGTCCACCTTGTCCCCCTCTGCAGGACAAAGGGTCCGGAGTGCAACTGGACTGCTGAGACTTCTGGAACCACACCTTCTTTTGTCCTCTCTGGTTCCCTGAAAAGGACCTTTGAGGAGCCGAGAAGAGGATTCCGATGGCAGACAGAGTCCTCCCATCTTTCTCGCTCTGAACAAATGTGTCGTGGACGGTCTTCCCGAACAGGGTAGAACCGAAGGGTGCATTCGCAAAGGACGGCTTGAAAGGTTCCGAAAAGTCACAAAGCCAGAGCCAGGCGATGCCGGCCCCCTGGCTCTAGCAGCCCCTTCTGTGGCATGGGAAAGTAGCTGCATTGAAGTCTTTGAAACAGATTTCAGAGTGGCCATGTGAGCCGAGAAAGTCCGTTTGTCCTCGGCTGACATGGACTCAGGGGGATAGAGAGCGTATTCTTTCACCAGATCCCGCTGAAGTCTAATTACACGGGCCAAATAATTCAGAGCCCTTATTGAAAAGGTAGCTGAAGCAAACATCCGCTTCCCGATACGATCCATCGTCAGAGACTCCTTATCAGGAGGATGGACCGAGGAACTATCCTGGGCAAGTTCCTTCTTGGTAGCTGCCGCCAGCAGCATGGCATCTACTGGGGAACCCTTACTCCAAGCCGTTCTATCCATAGGGGGACTAAGAATCCTATCTGGCCTCCTGGGGATTGGTTCTACACTCTCCGGTTCCTTCTACGACCTGGTAGTGATGAGGTCAACCAGGGGGTCGGCTGGAGGGGACACCCAAGAGGTAGACGGGCCTGCATTTTTAACGCCTCCAGGAACACAGACTCGTCCGAGGAAGGTTTTTGGGCTGACCACCCTACCCTTTTGGCGAAGCATTTTCATAATGTCTCCAAAGGAGACATCTTCGGGGGGTGACCTGGGGGAACCTTCCCCTTCCTCCAAAACGGTGTCTTCCGTGAGGGACTCAGGGGAGTCCAAGTGCCTCCTCTTACACTTATGTTTGTGAGGGACCTCCTCGGTGGGGCTGTCCGAAGAGGGCTCACCAACAGGGTCATGTTCCGCCAGTAGAACGGACTGGGGCGTCAATGCAGGCTGTCCCTGGGATTGGACGATGGAAGACCAGCCCAGCTGCAAGGGAGTGGGGGCAGTTCCTGAAGAAAGAGTAGGGGGTCTCGAACCTCTCGAGAAAACCCTCGCCACCACGTTGAAAGCAGAGGGTGAACCAATCTCTCTGGGCTCCGTAGTTAACATCCTCGGATCCGGCACGGGGATCGGCAGAGCCGAAGTGCTCGGACCAGAGAGGGAAGTGTGCTCCGACCGAAACGGAGCCAAAGACACACTGGCCCCCTCGGATCTGAAGCATGGCTCTCGGCCCCAAGAGCTCGGATCCAAAAAGGGATCCAACAAACTCTGAGGGCATGGCCAGCGTTGAGGTAGCAATAACCATCAGCGCCAACTCCCTGACTCCGAGACTCCTCGGATCCGAAGGCTCTGAAACCAGATAGTGGATCGGAGAAGGAGCTATCGGGGCAAAAAGTGGGTCTGAACTCCCCCCCGGGGGGGGGGGGGCAGCAACACTCCCGTCTGCAGTTGGGATTGGAGAAAGCGACGCATCATCCGGTCCATATCAGCGGAGAGGCTATGGGTCGACCTTGAAAAGGCTGCCAAAGCTGGCCGGGAGGGCCACCACAACGATCTTGAAGATGGTCGGGCCTCCTCCTCCGGCTCCGGGGAGAAGCGTGGAGAATGGAGCCGAGGGGGAGGAAGGCCCGGAGACCTTCTGGACTGAAGAGAGCAGTTTGGCAGGCGGGGTCAAGGGGGCTGAGTCGGCCCACCGCTTGTGGCTTCTGTGCTTCTCTTTTTCTCTCTTTCTCCCTTTCTCTCCTCTCTCTCTTCTCTTTTTTTGAGTCCCTCTCTCCCTGGGAAGAAGTTTGAGGTTGAGTCCCAGCCAGGGGAGGGGGGACAGCAGGCTGAGCAGCTGCAGCCGTGGCTGTAGCCATCGAGGGATAGGCGGAAAAAGCAGACTCTGCGGGTTTGAGACCCACCAGAACCAGCTTATTCCTCCTATCCCTCAGGGCCTGGGGGTTAAAGGCTGCACAAATCTGGCAGATTGAGGTCAAATGTGGTACACCCAGGCAGAGGACACACTGAGTGTGGCCATCCGCTGGGGATAGCTAATGGCCACACAGTGCTCTTAAAAAAAGATGGCCTTTGGAGCCTCGGCCATGATTTTTAAACAAAAACACACATACGCCCACACAAACACCTAATGGGAAAGGAGGGGCCTACTAGGATTTTAAACTATGAGGGAGTAAACTCAGGGGTTTAAACTATTAAAATTAAACTAATCACACACACTAACACTAAGACAGATTTTTATAAAAAAAACACTTGCTAATCGCCTGAACACTAGGAGCTCGAAAACTCATGCTTGACAAAGCTGTGGCAAACGAGATCTGAGGATTGGAAGGAGGTTGCAGGGTATTATGGGTAAGAGGGAAGAGCTTGGAGCTCGGATCTCTGGCTTGGAAAGCTGCCGGCTCAGATCCAGGTAGGATCAGATACCCACAGGTTGATGACCAAATGAAGTTAACTACTTCAGATGCAGTTTTTATCAGTACCGAAATAGACGGAGTCGAATACACAATTTTACTCAATTTTTTTTACAGGTTTAGATTGCCCAGAAGAGGGAGAAGATCTTTTAGTGGACTTGTCTGACTTAGTAGAAGGTGATTTTGCTGATGGTGAAGTCCCCCAGACCTTCTTCTATAGCTTTCTGGAAAGGGGATTTCAATAAGCCTCTCACAATCAACTTATTTTCATGTACTAGTAGCACTCTAGAACTAAACGAGTGACATATCGAGCAAGATTCTTGCAGATGTACTGCTCCCAATAAAGAGAGACAGTATGGGAGTCTATTACCGTACATCTTCTGATTACACTTGCTACACTTTTTAAAACCCTAAGGTTTAATCTCTTTTTGGTGTTTTGACATGTTTGAATCACAGCGCACACACACAAAAAACTACCACCAACAACCATTGAAGCCTCCAGTCTAATATATATCAAAGTTTTTTTTTTCTTTTTTTTTTTTTTTAAGCAAGAGGTAAGAAAGTAAGTTAGGTTGCGCTCCAACTCAAACGGGCAACAGCAGCCCTCTAACTTAAATGGGCTGATGCCTATCTATTTACTCTAACACAGCAAAAGTAGCAAAAAGAGCCAGGACAGGGAAAGAGAAACACAAGGCCTAATGAATAGACGACAGCCAGAAGCAACAATACAGTAACAAATTGTTCTATGTCCTACAAATAGTAATCTCCAACTATTTTAAACAATATAACAAGATAATTTTTGAGAAAAAAAGATATAGCAACGATAAAGTAATTAGGTTGGTTCACTTGGCCACAGCTGTTTAGCTGCAAACGAGATCTGAGGAGTTTCTCTAGTGCATGATGGGATAGGGATACAGCCATGAGGCAGTGGAAGACCTCGAGCTTTAGTATGCAGCTGAGTCGGAACAGAGGACTGGTTCCAAACCAAACCAGTAAGAATGAAGGCGAGATTGGACAACATAACATCAAATGTTAACAGCAGACAACTACTTCCATGTCAGTACTCCTCGGTGTGATATACTAACATTTTTCCCCACGTGCAATTCAAACAAGATGGCAAGTTACTTAGAAGGGACCCAAACAGGAAGCAGACTACTCAAAACTGCTGCAGTGGATTTATTTAACAAGCACGAAAACCAAAGATCCCTAAAAATAATACCTAGTTTGTTACTCTGTTGCTAAGAAAATAATGTGCTAACTTTCAACCAATATTTTTCAGAACTCACCATGTTGTTTCTGTTTTGGATTATACATTTTCCACCACCGGAAGATAAGAAACCCATCTTGCACTCTAAAAAGAGGAAAGAAAATACTTTAGAAACTGCTTGATGCTCCATATGCTCATTTTAAAAATACTTTACAAATCACCATAATCTTTTCAAAAGTACAACCACCATGTAAGTATAATAAATTCAAAACGTTCCTCATGGTTTAAAAAAAAAGAGTGAAATAATGGACTACCACATTTCATTTGATAATATCCAGCTAGAACAAATGCAAAGATACAATTTTAGTCACAATGGCCGAGATACAAAACACTGCTACAATTTTAGGCACACAGAAATTTGTGGCAAATAAAGATGGTGCACTCCCACTGTCCTAATTAATGAATGAACAACAGATGTGAGCATGTTTCATACAAGCTGATAGTCAAGATGGCTCTATATAGTGAGTAGACACTTGGATTCACCACTTGAGAGCCCTCTCAACAGCTAGTCCTTCTCTTGATCACAAGGTCCTACATCTGAGGCATAGAAAGGTGCAGCCTTGTACTGGCATAAGACAATTCATATACCAGAAGCACCAGTTCTTAATCACAAAGCCAGTGTGCCGAACAGTCACAGCCCTTCAGGCTAAACAACACACCTGATACACTTGTAATAGGTGACTCTATCGTCAGGCACACTGACGTCCCGCTCACCAGGCTGAACAAGGAGAAGGTCACGGTGAGCTGCCTGTCGGGCGCTAGGATCCGCCACATAACACAAGCACTCAGGTCACTCCAAGGCAAGTACAAATACGACTCGGTCATTGTTCATGCTGGTGTGAATGACCTGAGACGTACCTCCCTGGACTACATGGAAAGAGACAGAGGAGCTCTCTGAGCATGTAGCCCAGGCCGGTATGACCCTGACCTTGAGTAGCATCTTACCCTCACCAAGAATGATGCCACAATATGAAGATAAGATGATCAATTTCAACAATTGGCTTAAGTATTGGTGTTATTCAAAGGGGATCCAATGCCTGTCAGCCTGGGAGGACATGCTCAACAAGCCACGATGCTTCGCTAGGGACGGCTTGCACCTGTCACCCCTGGGCTTTCGGATATTGGCAAAGGCTCTTGCTAGCCCCATAGTGCCTTTTTTAGGCAAGGCTCAAAAGACAAACCCACCTCCATAGGTATCACAAGGGATAAGAAAAGTACAGTTTTGTACCTACCATAAATGTAGATGTCCGATAGGTATGCATCTGCAGTCCTTACATATGGGTTGTCCTGCCTCAGGCAGCCCTTCGGTCGGCCGGATTCCAAAGTCTGGGTCCGGCGTCGGCTGATGTTGCCCTCTCCCCGACGTCAGAGCGCCTGGGGTATAAAAGCGTCAGCCGACGCCATCTTCCTCAGTTTTTCTTGCCCCAGATGCCAGGTGCCCTCTAAGGAAGGCTAAATTTGGAGAGATGCAAAAATTCCAAACATGCACAGTAATATAAAAACAAATACACCATAATAGATAACCCCAGCTAGCTATAAGAGGGAGAAGTACCCAGGAAATACCACAGAGGGGAAGGAGGGAGGGTAAACCTGACTGCAGATGCATACCTATCGGACATCTACATTTATGGTAGGTACAAAACTGTACTATGTCCTTCAAGGATGCATCTGCAGTCCTTACATATGGGTAGAATACCATAGCCAAGCTGGGGGTGGTAGGATCTAAGAAAGGGATGGTGTAGCTAAAATGCCCTGCAGGACTGCCGTAGCAAAGCCTGCTCTGGATCTGGAGTATAAGAGTAAGTTGTAATACTTGGAAAATGTATGCACGGAGCTCCATGTAGCAGCTTCTAAAATGTCCTTGGTAGCCACCCCTCTTAAGAAGGCTGTGGAGGTGGCTGTGGCTCTGGTGGAATGAGGTCTAATGTTAGCTGGCACAGTTTTGCCATGAAAAGAGTAACAGAATCGAATGCAATTCCCTATCCATTTTGAAATAGTCTGTTTGGAAATTGCTTTGCCTTGTACACCAGCAGCATATGCTACAAATAGCTGGTCAGTTTTTCTGTAAGTCTTAGTTCTGTCCAAGTAGTAGCGCAACTGTCTGTGAATGTCCAGGGTATGCAGACGTTTCTCCCCTTTGTTTTGTGGATTTAGAAAGAAGGTAGGCAGGTAAATGGCTTGGTTCAGTGAGACCCTGGATACCACCTTTGGCATGAATGAAGGATTGGTTCTCAGTGAGACTCTGTCCTGATGAAAAATAAGAAATGGTTGTACTGCCATGAGGGCCTGAAACTCAGATACTCTTCTTGCTGAGGTTATGGCCAGAAGGAAGGCAGTCTTCCAAGACAGGAACTGTAGTTCTGAAGATGCTGCTGGTTCAAAGGGAGGTAGAGTTAATTTTTCCAACATGAAGTTAAGGTCCCATGTAGGCACTGGTGGTTTTCTTGGGGGGATTGATGTTTTTAATTCCCCTTAGAAACTGCCTTAGGAGAGGATGAGAGAAGACAGGTGGATCAGTATTGTATTCTGCTGAAATTGCTGAAGCATGAATTTTTATGGAAGAGTAAGAAAGGCCATTGTGGAGCATTTCTGCCAAGTATTCCAGGATATGTGCCAAGTTCATCACTGTCGCATCTAGGCCCTTTGTGACGCTCCAAGTGAGAAATCTTTTCCATTTTGCTGAATATGCCTTTCTTGTGGAAGGCCGGCGAGCTTCCATGCTGATGTCCTTCACTGTCTTGGATAGCTTATCCTGGTGAGGAGTCGAGGTATTCTCCAGGCTGACAGCTGCAAGGTTTTCAGGCTAGAGTGCAGAGTTTTGTAATTGTGTTGTGTCAGAAGTGGCCATTGTGGTAGAGGCCACGGTTTCGTGCGTGACATGCTCCTTAACAGTGGGTACCAGTGTTGTCTGGGCCAGTCCGGAGCTATCAGAATCACTTTGGGCTGCTCTGTCCTGATCTTCAGTAAGACCTTGGTCATTAATGGAAGAGGTGGGAATGCATACACTGTTAGAGTATTCCAGTTGAAAGAGAGGGCGTCCACTTTCCATGCTTGTGGGTGGTATGTCCTTGAGCAGAATTTCTTCAGCTGATGGTTGTTGTGGGAGGCAAAAAGATCTATGTCCGGCCTCCCCCATGATTGTGTTATCTGAAGGAAAATGTCTGGGTGCAGCATCCATTCGTGTGGATCCATGATATTTCTGCTTAGGCTGTCCGCCAGTATATTGTCTTTTCCTGGCACAAACTGGGATTGCAGCTCTATATTGATTTTTAGGGAAAGTTCCCAAAGATTCATTGCCAGCCTGCAAAGAGGGTAGGAATGGGTACCTCCTTGCTTATGTACCACGTATTGTCTGTCCTTATTAGCAGGTGTCCTTGATGCAGAAAATGTTTGAAGGCCTCGATTGCATGCATCGCCGCCAGCATTTCCTTTTGGTTTATGTGCATGCGCAATTCTTTCTGTGACCATAGTCCTTGAATGCATCTGCCCTCCATGTGTGCTCCCCATCCATGGTCTGAAGCGTCCGTTGTAATGGTTTGGCTGATTATTGGTTTGCTGAAGGGCAGACCCCTGTTTGACTGGCTTGCTTGAGCCCACCACAGAAATTCCTTTTGAAGGCATGGAATGAGTGGTATCAAAGCTTCTAGGCTGTGACTGTGCTGACACCATAAACTCCTTAGGTACCATTGTAGTTTCCTCATATGTAGCCTTGCTTGTGGAATCAGAAGAATGCAAGATGCCATGTAACCCAGGGCCTGCAGGATTTTCCTTGCAGTCAGCTGAGTTTGTTTTGTCAGATTTTTGAAATAATCCGGTAGTTGTCTTTGTTTTTCTTCCGTGAGAAAAGCCATTTGGGTGGTTGTATCTAGTTTCGCACCCAGAAAAATTATCCTTTGGGATGGAAGTAGTCTTGATTTGTGAATGTTGACTGTATATCCCAAAGCCTGAAGTAGGCGGATGGCATAATTCAAGTGTTTTACCAAAATTTGTTGGCTGTCCGCTTGTATAAGGCAGTCATCCAGATATGGGTATATTTGAATCCCCTGAAGTCTGCAGTGTGCAATTACTGATGCCAGGCATTTTGTGAATACTCTGGGTGCAGTAGATAAGCCAAAGGGCAATGCTGAGAATTGATAATGCTCTGAACCTGCAAGAAATCTGAGGTGTCTTCTGCAACTTTGTCTGATAGGGACATGCAGGTATGCCTCCTTGAGGTCTAGAGTTACCAGCCAAGACCCCTTGCCCAGCATGGGAAGGAGTTGCTGTAGGGTCAGCATTTTGAATTTTGGCACAATGAGATAAGTATTCAGTGTGGACAAGTCGAGAATAGGCCTCCATTGTTTTTCTTTTCTTGGGACAAGGAATAGTCTGGAATAAAATCCGTGGCCTTGTTCTGTGAGATAAACCTTTTCTATAGCTTTCATTTGCAATAGGTTGGAAATTTGTTTTAAAGCCTCTGCCCTTTGATTCGGTGGCAGGTTTGGCATGCCTTTTCTTTTTGGTAATGTATGAAAATGGAACTTGTATCCTTTGTCTATTATTTGCAGTGTCCATTTGTCCCTTGTAATACTGTGCCAATTTTTTGAGAATAAAGATAGCTTTCCACCCAAAGGTGCTTCCAATTGAGCCCTGGTTGGCGGGGTCAAGGTAAACTCATTGAGTCTGTCCTTGTTCAGCAGTTGTAGGTCCTGCACTACCTCTCTGCTTAGGAGGCTGCCATTGACGTCCTCTGTAGGAGCCTCTAGCTTGCCCTCTACCTCTGGCATGCCTGTTCTTGCCTCTTTGAAATCTCTCTGTGTCCAGAAAGGACCAATTCTTAGAGGGCAATTTCTGCTGAATCTTGGTGGTTGGACCTGGAGAAAATCTTTGACTGTTTGTACAGATTTAGCCTTTTCCTCAAATTTCTTTAAGACCTCCTGAGCAGTGGAGCATCCAGAAGCTTTGCTTTAACATGATCTGGCAGAGTTTGTTCCTTCAGCCAATCATGCCTACGTATGACTGCACCTGTCATTGCTGACCTACATGAAGCTTCCAATGCATCATAACCACACTGCAAGAAATGGTTGCTAACCTGTTGGGAGTTATGTACCAGATCCTGAAGTGACTTGCGATCTAGGGGTTCAGGTGAAGACAGTTTTTTATGCAATTCATCTAACAAATACTCCTGGTACTGTATCATATGGAATTGACAATTTAATGCCCTCATAGAAAGAGTGGAAGTAGTATATACTTTTTTACCCCATCTCTCTAAAGCCCTGGACTCCCTGTCAGAGGGGAGTGGATTTTTAGTAGTGGCAGATGCAACCCCTTTAGGGCCCTGGGAAATAGTTTCAGGGTCAGCAGAGTGGGCCTTGTAAAGGAAATGATGTGAGTCCGGGACCCTGTAGTACCTATCGGGTTTGACAGGAGCCGGAGGAAGGGAGTCAGGGGTAATGCTAGACTCAGAGTACACATCATCAATGACATTCAAAACAGGAGGAACAGCCAAAGGTCTATGCTGAGGTAAATGCAAAAAAGTCCTTAATCTCTTCCTGGAATCAGAGAATTCCTGGCCCTGCCATTTGAAATGCTCTCTCATGGAGTGAAGGGTCTCCCCAAAGGACAGCTCTTCAGGAGGGAGGCAGAGGAATAGATTCCTCTGCATCAGAATCCTCGAGGCCGTAAGGCCTCCTCCTGGTAGTCTGAAAGAGCAGAGCCATCTGAGGCCTCATCAGAGGACTGGGGATCAGTGGGCTCAACCCTGGGCCTTTTGTCTAGAGGAGGTTGAGAGCCCCTGTCCGGATGTGGCTGAGAGCCCCTAATTAAGGAAATAAGGTCCTCAGCTAAACTTAAAATCTGTGAACCTGTAGTGGATCCCTGAGGAATAGCCTTGGGAGGCAGAGATTTTGGCTGTTTAGCAGCTTTAGCCCTTGTGAATGCCTTTATGGACATGGAATGCCTTTATGGACGTGGATGCAGGAGGCCTGGCTGCTCCACGTGCTGGCGTAGTTTTGTCTAGGGAAATGGTGTCGGATGTTTCCGGAACACCGGTTTTCTGAGGGAAATTCTATAACCGACTCAGAAGAGGCATCCGGGGCCGAGGTTGTCGGTTGTGCGGTTTCGACGGTCGGAAGTACCAAGGACTCGGTTTCAGCCGAGACCGAGACACTCGCGGTAGGCCTAGGCGTGGTTTCAGCCGAAACCACGGTCCGCGTGTCGGTCCTTGTCCTTCCGTTTTTTGGTTAAATGAGAAGTCGGAGTCTTCGACGGCATATTGTAACAGTAACTAGCCCCAAAAAAATCCTCTGCAAACTCCGCCCGACACCTAAGAGTGCGTCGGTTGGAGGCACAGGCTGTACAGGCCGAGACGTCGTGGTCTGGGCCTAGGCAGGGGAGGCAGTAAGAATGGAAATCCTTATGAGGTATTTGTTTCCCACAAGTTAAGCAATTATTAACTTTAAGCGTTTGATCTGACAATGGCTGAGTCAAGAAAGAGTCCCCAACAGGGTACTTAGCTTTTGAAGTCTTCGGTAGCTGAAGTTACAGGAGCTGGCCGACTGGCACTTGCGAACTGCTTCTGCTTCGGGCACCACACGGCAAGAAAGACTGAGGAAGATGGCATCGGCTGACGCTTTTATACCCCAGGCGCTCTGACGTCGGGGAGAGGGCGACATCAGACGATGCCGGACCCAGACTTTGGAATACAGCCGACTGAAGGGCTGCCTGAGGCAGGACAACCCATATGTAAGGACTGCAGATGCATCCTTGAAGGACATCTAAGAGTAATGCTCCTCAATGCCAGAAGTCTAAACCTCAAGATGCACGCACTCAAAACTCTCCTTAGCATGGAGAACATCAATATCTGTGCAGTAACGGAAACCTGGTTCAAGGCTCCCAAGAGCACCCCAGCACTACCAGGTTATACCTCATACCATGCTTTTCGGCCCCAAAACTTGGACCGAACCACAAAAGGAGGGTGAGTATCAATATTCGTCAAATATACCCACACCTCCAGGTTGGTGGCACAGCACGAAGCATCAGAGACTATCCATGTGCAACTAACAGTGGGTAAAACTGCCTTCCAGTTTATAGCCTGCTACAGACCACCCTCCCAAACCCAGGAACCCCACTCGGCCTTCCTGAGAACACTGGAAAATATGAAGGTCTCTCCAAACACCATTATATTGGGCGACTTCAACTACCCAAACATAGACTGGGAGCATTACTCTAGCTCCAACACCCTAGCCCAAAGGTTCCTAGAATTTATAAACTCAAATGCTATGGAACAACTTGTTACCACTCCCACAAGAGGGGAAAACATACTGGACCTGATCATCACCAACATGGGGACTCTATGCTCCAGACCAGAAGTGTATCCCTCACTGGTAAGATCAGACCATAAACTAATCTCACTGGATATTCACATCCCGACCCCACCCCCTGCCCAGAAAACCACAGTGAAAAACTTCTCTAAAGCAAATTTCACACTCCTCAAAACCGAGGTGGAATCCTTCAAAGCCCCCGAGCCTGTGAAAAATATGGCCCAGACTGCAGAATCCTTTATAAACACATTCTATGAACACCTTCAGGAATGCATGGATCATGCAATCCCAAATAAAACCAAGACCCAATCCTCCAAAGGCAGACGTCCTGTCTGGTGGACCCCAGCCATAAACAAACTATACAATAGAAGGAGGAAGCTACTATATGATAGAGCAAAATCCCAAAAAGGGAAGGCATCTCTGATCAGTATTAGCAAAAAACTACAGGCACTCATAAAATTGTCTAAGGCCAGCTTCGAGAGAAAAATTGCACAGGACACTAAGGATAATCACAAGGCTTTCTTTAGTTATGTTAGGAACCTGGGTGGGAATTCCCAGATATGCTCAGAATTAGTCCAAAATGACAAAAGAATACACTGAACCCACAGACATTGCCAACATCCTAGCTGACAGGTTCAGCGCAAACGTCTCCACCCCCTCCCCACCAAAACTGCAAATATCTATCCCAGCAGAGTACTGCCCCCCTGACATCTCAGATGCTCAGGTAAGAGCCGCCCTCTCCAAAGCAAAAAACACAGCATCAATGGGACCAGACGGTTTCCCCGGCTGTGTCCTACATGAACTCCAAGAAGAGCTAAACCCAAACATAAAACTACTGTTCAATCTCAGCCTTACTACAGGATATGTACCCAAAGAGTGGCGTACAGCAACAGTGGTCCCTCTCCACAAAGGTGGTGCCTCAACGGATCCTGGAAACTATCGCCTCATAAGCCTGACTAGCTTGGTCTGCAAAGCTATGGAAAGGATCATCATGGACCTCATAAATAAAGATATTGGGGACCTACAGACACCGGATCATTCCCAGTTCGGCTTTGTTAAGGGCAGATCCTGCCTCTTAAACCTGGTCTATTTCTTTGAAACAGTCACCAAGGCCATTGACGAGGGGAAGGTGGTCCACACAGCCTACCTGGACCTCGCAAAAGCCTTCGATACAATACCTCACTCGGGCATTATAGGTAAGCTCACCAGCTTAAATATAACCCCCTATGTCACTAGATGGGTTGCAAACTGGCTCAAGGACAGAACCCACATGGTTAGAATTGCTGGAGCCATGTCAGACTCCAAACCAGTTGCAAGTGGCATCCCACAAGGCTCAGTCCTGGGACCTCTCGTTCGGTATATATTTCTCAGAGGTACAGGACAACACGGAAGGACTGTGGCTGACTAAGTTCGCAGATGACTGCAATCTGGGCACCATAATAGACTCTCCAGCTGACACAAGCATCTTCCAAAAGGGCCTCATAGAAACAGACAACTGGTGCCAGACCCATGGCCTCAAGCTAAACGCCAAAAAGTGAATAGTCATCCCCTTTGTCAAAAACAAAGTGCCCACAAATTACCACATAGGTGGTAATCCATTAAGTACAGAAGAAGTAATTAGGGACCTGGGGACCCAAGTTGATAGCAATCTCTCATTTGACAACCACATGGCCAAAGTGGTTAGAAAAACATTTTATATAGCCCACCTAATCATGAAGGGATTCACATCTAGATCAGGGGAGGTCATCATGCCTCTTTACTCATCCCTCATTAGGCCCATAATTGAGTACAATGCCCCTTTTGGGATGTACCTTACCAGACACCTGCAGCAACTGGAAAGACCCCAAAAGTACCTCACCAAGAGGATCAAAGGGCTCAAACAGATGCCATATGCTGCCCGGCTAAAGAAACTCCAGCTCTACTCAGTGGCATACCGCCTGCTCAGAGGCAATCCGTGCCTGACGTATAAAGCCATGTCCAACCCGGAATTAATGGACATGCTGCACCTCAGAAAATCCAAATCCCATCGAGCTATGCGCTCGAGAGACTTGAACCTCAGCACTGAAATAAATAGGACATGCTGCAGGGACAGATTCATAACCCAGAAGCTCCCTTCACTCTGGAATAAAATCCCAGTGCAGGTTAGGCAGAGTCCCTCATTGACTCTCTTCAAGAGGAATCTTGATGACTGGATGGGAGATCATAGGTTTAGCCCAGGTATCACTTCTGTGTCACTGTTAGACAGAGGCACAGTATACTAACCTCGAAAAAGGGCATAGCAAAATTAATTTAAAATGGGTGGCGAAAGCCAAACACACTCTGGCTAGGCTTATAAATGCCCTAGGGCAGATATCCTAGTATGAACCTATTAACAAGTTGTGCGGTATAATAGTAATACATTTACTGGACCTTACACTCATTGTGATGGCTGACATATTTCTTTACACATTAGCTTGATGTATATCTGCTGTGGGTAGGTGGTGCATTGTGTTGCATACAGTGTGCCAGGTACTCTTGTATAGTCTTATATTGTGATTTTTATTTTGTTGCTGTGCAGAACATGGTTCATTAGACAGAGTGAGCCAGGCACTTTCAAGCAGTTGTGGGGTGAGCAGTGATAAGTGGTAGTTCAAGTGTTTCACTCTCAGTTAGCTAATAAGTTGCTATATATGGCAGTTCAGTGATATCTGTACTGTATAATGTTAAATGTGCCATATGACTTGCTCAGACATATTTTTTCTTTATGTCTTCCAGGGATCATGGCACATCACAGAAATACCAGCTATAGTAGTGCTGAAGATGAGATCATTACTAGTTGTATGATTCAGCACTACAGTCTAATGTTCTCACAAACCAACCAGAACCAGCAGGAGCGTACTGCAATGTGGCAAGATGTTGTCCGGAGGGTAAATGAGATAGGCCTGCATAACCGGACATATGAGCAAGTAAGCCACCACTGATCAAGGCAGCAGACTGATGCTGGTGAGTGTGTTCTAGATTTATTATTGTAAATAAAAAGTGCATGTCATAGTTAAGGTGTAGGCCATGCACACATGTAACACACCTACCCATAATGCATGCTATGCATGTTTGGTGTAAGACCACGCACATCTCACTAATGTCATTAGCTGCCTCAGACCATCTCAAACAAATGTGGCTACACTGTAGTGTCCACTGGATAGGCAAAGTTGATACTCAACATGCACATAGCATACACAACTATGTAATACACAGAGCATTTTAACATGCTACACATAAAGGATTCACAAACCCTCTGTAAAGACACACTCCAGTATCCAAAATCTCATCCACACATTACACATAATATACCTGAGGGGTAGAGGCCTATCATGGGGCATTTAAACATTCTGCAACACACTACACATTCATGTCACAGAATGCTCCTTATTGGCCTCCTTACAAACCCACGTAACAACTGTTTGTGAAATGGTGAATGTAGCAAAGGTAGTACAGCATGATTAGTGCTGGTTTGGGAAACATTTGTAGCCTTGAGAGACCACATGATGCTTCATGATGATGGCCTATGGTACTATACCCCCATCCAGTTATTGTAACCACAGTACTACACATAGCTTTCATTGCTATACACCTCAGTGTTGTGTGTGTGCAAACATATGCACCTCTAAACAATATGCATACCAATCACCATTTGCACAACTGACACATATATGTCTTGTGATGCTATTGAGTGGCCAGGTCATATGACACATTGGGTATGTGTGATGTTTAAATATGCAGTTGAGTTTTAGCATGCCATGTCATGGATGACACTGGCATGTCCACAATATGATCTACACTCACCATAAGTACTGTACACTGGGTATGTGGACGAATGGTATTCCATCAATTATACATGCACCACTGATGATTTTGTGTGAATACTCACCATGCATGTCCTAAAACTGTGTCCACAATTATTTGCTAAAGACACAGAGGCTGTAATCAGCATTGGATACCTATCTGACACACAGATATACATCCATCCATGGTATGTAGACCTGTGAGTTATGGTGCACAGTACATTACAGAGTTTTGAATACTTGCACAGCAATGTTGTGTCCATGTATGCATTGCGTTCCAGGGAGAGGCCAATCACCTAATAACAAAACACATGCATCAAAGCCATGTATACAAGGACTGTCTACACTTGCACTGCATGCTGTTGGGAAACACATGTCCTGCATGCTGACATGTGTGATATAACTGTTTTGCTTGTGATACTGTACCCCGCCATCACCTGCTATTGTGTATGTTCTGAGATTGCTGGTGTTGTATGTGTGTGTGTGTCTGCTTTAGAGAGGAGTGTATTTGTATGTGTGCATGTTTGCATGTGCGCGTGTAGTCTGACATATTAAAGTGTGTTTCCTATTTTCCTCTCACAGGTGTTGAGGTGGGGCTGGTTCAGTACAGCAGGGAACCTGATGTCACTGAGACAGACAGTGATCATGAGGATAGGTGAGTTAAGGCACAGGCAGGTTTGTCAGGGTCTGTTGTTGGGCCACCAATTGATAGTACACAAGTCTCCACTCCATCCATGCACACAGTCATACTGCCTGTACATCCATCATCACCATTGCCCTTAGCTGAGGGACAGTGTATGGTTGGGCACTGGCCAGGACAGTGAGGTATCTATGGCACATGTATCAGGACACAGCAGCCATAGCCAGATGTCTGGAACGGTACCACATAGGCAGATGCCCAGGGGTTCTCGTCAGAGCACTGCTGGTCATCATGCACCCTGGCAGACATGCCACACCCCTTTCTACCACACGCATGTTCCAGGCTGTCATGGAGGCACAGACACGAATGGTGCGGTACACCAGACAGGGACTAAGGGCACAGAGGGCTCATAACACCTCTGTAAATGACAGTATCCATGACCTAGCAGGTGCCATATGTAATTACACTGAGGTCATTGATAGACGTTGGGGTGAGACATTGGATGTCCTCCACAATGTCATGTCCATGTGTCAGGATAGTGCGGGACGGCTGACACGTTGACGTGGACGTACGCCAGCAACATCAGCAGCTGGAGGTCAATGTGGACATCCAGCAAGTCACAGCCGCTCCCGTAGTGCCAGTACTAGCCCCAGCAATGTTGGGTGGGGCTGTACATAGACTGTCCTAGAAGACCACATGCACGTGGCTCTGGCCAGTCCCAGCGGGGACCTGGATGCAGTGGACATATGTCAACCTCTTCGGATAGGACCCAGTCTGGATTAGATCCGGATACTGTCTGTAGCACCCCTGCCAGGCACAGGTTCCGTATCCGTGGCCAGAGACGGTAATCTGTAAAGCCTGCCAGGTACAGTCTGTAGCTGTCTCACAAATCCCCGTATATGGCAGCCACATGGTGGAACTGTGTGCATGCAGACACACACACACATAAACCAAAAACCTAGGGCAAACACATACCCACACACATTACATCAACACTGGCCCATAACACTACTCATGGCCCACACACACACACACACACACACACACACACACACACACACATACACATTGATTGTATGGCTCAGTGAAGGCCTATGGCAAACCAACAACACACCCTGTGCATATGATGAAACCTGTGCCACCTCCTGTCATCTGTAACATTGATGCAGGAACAGGCTAACATGGTGCTGATGCACAGGGTGACTTTAATAAAGTATAGCAATGGTTGAATGTTGTCTGCAGTAAATTGTAATGATATCCGTGAAGGTGTAGCTGAGCAGGCATGATGCATTAAAGCTGTAATTAGCAATGTTGTATTGTTTCCACTAGTGTTTATTCCAATTGTGTTTTGTTTGTCCATGTGCCACTTGGCTGATGTGTGTAGTTGTGTCAGCATGCGTTATACAGTGGAGAGTAAGTGTGGGGTGTGTGCAGCACAGGTCTGCAGGTGTACATTTGTGAACATGGTGGAGGTGCACTGTCTGCATGTATGTGCATACTGGACACATGGGCAGGGTGACATGCCTTGTACTGGCCAGTATTAACACGCCATACTTTCTATTGGTGGCCAGTATGCATTGTACTACACACATTTTGGAACTTGAGTATGCATGTGTGTGTATGACACGGGTTGACAATGTGCTGTGGGTGATGCTGTTGTTGCTATCTGTCACTGGTTTGCATTACTAAGGTTAACACTGTCCCAACTGCATAATCCTTTATTAATGCACACTGTTCACCTACAGGGTTGCATGGACCGTGCTATCACAAAGACAAGAAATTCTCACTTGTACAGTAAAAGTGCATTAGTTTCATGGACCCCTGCCATGAACTAAATATATAATAGAAGGTGTGAAGTTGTACCAAAAGAGTTACATACCAAGAAGGGATAACCTCTCTGGTCAGTATCATTGGGAAATACAATTCCTCAATAAACATACAAAGCAAGCTTCAAAATACAAAATGGCAAGGATTCCAGAGACAACACTAAAGCTTTCTTCAGTGTTGTTCATAATCTACAGGTGAAATCTCATATCAGGTCACAGTTACTGCAAATGGTCACAAAGTACACTTATCTGACTGACATTACCAATTCCTTGTCAGACAGTTTGAATGCGGATTTCACCACCCTGCCATTACACAAGGGCCACATTTCCAGACCTGAAGAATGTAAAACCTGATGATTCACAAACACTCTAGTTAAAACATCTCTTTAACAAAGTACACACCACAGTTGCAATGGTACTGGACAGTGTCCCTGGCTGTGTCATACACAAGCTGACATATGAAGTCACCACTCACCTAAACGCTCTGTCCAGATGCAGCCTCTATACAGGTTACATACTTGTGGCATGACACAAGGTAACGGTGTTCACAGTCCACAAGGGTTGAGCTACAACGTCGTCATCTTCTTCTCCTTTTGGATGCTCCCATTAGGGGCCACCACAGTACATCATTTCTTCCAGGCCTCTGCATCTTGCGCTATCACACCATCCACCTGCATGTCCTCTCTCACCACAGCCATAAACCTCATCTTAGGCATTCCTCTTTTCCTGTCACCTGGCGGCTTCATCCTTAGCATCTATTTCACAATATACTCTGCATCCCTCCTCAGCACATGTACAAACCAACTTAATCCTGCCTATCTGGCATGGTCTACTAACCTTCAAACCTGGCCTGACTCTCTAATATACTTATTCTTATACCTGTCCACCCTCGTCACACCCAGTACAAATGTCAACATAAATTGATTAAAGGTAGAACTACAACAGGTCCTGGAAACTCTCACCCTATAAGCCAGACTAATGTTATCTGGAAGGCTATGGAGCACAGCATTATGGAACTCGGCTCCTACACCTAGTAGACTTCAAGCCAGTCAACAAGGCTATAGGTGAGGGAGGGGAGGTCAACACAGCCAAGCTATAGAATTTTCTGTACCTAGTGGATTACCACCTATGTGGTAATTCGTGGGCACTTTGTTTTTTTCAAAGGGGATGACTATGCATTTTTTGGCATACAGCTTGAGGCCATGGTTTTGACACCAGGTATTTGTCTCTGTAAGACCCTTCTGGAGGGTGTCTGTCAGCCAGAGAGTCGATTATGGCCCCCAGTTTACTGTCATCTGGGAACTTGGTCAGCCATAGTCCTCCCGTGCTTGCCTGTACCTCAGAGAAGTATATACTGAACAGGAGGGGTCCCAGGACCGAGACCTGTGGGATGCCACTTGTGACTGGTTTAGAGTCGGACATGGCACCTGCAACTCTGACCATGTGTGTTCTATCCGTGAGCCAGTTGGCCACCAATCTCGTGACACAGGGATTAATGTTCAAACTGGTAAGCTGGTCTATAATGCCAGAGTGGGGAATGGTGTCAAAGGCCTTAGTGAGGCCCAGGTAGGCTGTGTGGACTACCTTCCCTTCATCTATGTCCTTGGTAAAAGTTTCAAAGAAGTCAACTACGTTTAGGAGGCAGGATCTGCCTTTAACAAAGCCAAATTGGGTAGGGTCCAGTATCTGGAGGTTCCCAATGTCTCTGTTTATGAGTTCCATGATAATTCGCTCCATAGCTTTGCAGACCAGGCTGGTCAGGCTTAAAGGGCGATAGTTCCCAAGTTCTGTTGTGGTACCACCTTTGTGGAGCGGGATGACTGTTGCTGAACGCCATTCTTTGGGTACATAACCTGTGGTAAGGTTGAATCTGAACAGTGAATGTAGGTGAGGGTTTAGTTCCTTTTGGAGCTCGTGTAAGACGCAGCCTGGGACACCATCCAGTCCCATTTATGCTGTGTTCTTAGCTTTGGAGAGGGCTGTTTTTACCTACATGTCCATGAAGTCTGGGGCTCTGCATTCTTTTGGGATGGACACGGGCCCTTCCGGGGGTGAGGGGGGGGTGAAGTTTGCAATGAGCTTGTCCACCAGGATGCTGGCAATGTCAGTTGGTTCAGTGTGTTTTTTGCCATTTTGCAGTAGCTAAAAGCATATCTGAGAGTTGCCACCTAAATATTTGATATAGCTAAAGAAGGCTTCATGGTTATCTTTAGATTCCCTGGCAATTTTTCTTTAGATACTGGACTTGGATTACTTTATGAGCGAAGTAGTTTCTTGCTAATAATGATCAGCGATGCCTTTCCTTTTTGGAATTTTGCTCTATCATGTGTTAGTTTCCTCCTCCTGAGCTTATTTATGAGCAAGGACCACCAGATTGGTTTCTTCTTTTTGGAGGAGTGAGTCTTGGTTTGAATTGGGATGGCTCAATCCATGCATCCCTGTAGATGCTCACAGAATGCACTTGTAAAGGATTCTGCAGATTGGATAGCATTATCCTGTAAGCAAGGGGGCTTTGAAACTTTCCACTTCGGTCTTGAGAAGTGCGAAGTTTGCTTTGAAAAGATTTTCACAGTGGTTTTGTTGAATGGGGGGGGGGGGTCGGGATGTGGATGTCTAGTGTGATTACTTCATGATCTAATATTACCAGCGAGGGGTTTACCTCTGGTGTGGAACACTGATCCCCCATGTTGGTGATGATCAGGTCCAGTATGTTGTCACCTCTAGTGGGCATGGTGACCAGCTGTTCCAGGCCGTTTGAGTTTATAAACTCTAGGAAGCGTTGGGCAAAGGACTTTGTATTCTAGTAATTCTCCCAGTCAATGTCTGGGTAGTTGAAATCTCCTCATATCATGGTGTTTGGTAGGACCTTTATATTTCCCAGTGTTCTCAGGAATACTGAGTGAGGGTCCTGAGACAAGGTATGTGATCTGTAGCAGGCTACGATCTGATAAGCAGCTTTGCCCAATGTTAGTTGCACTTGCATGGTCTCCAAGGCCTCATGCTGTGCCACTAACCTGGAGGTGTGGGTATCCTTTATGAAAATGGATACACCCCCTCCTTTTGTATTTCAGTCTGGGTTTTGGGGCCAAGGCTCGGAGGGATTGGGATTTCTTTAAGTGGAGCATGTCCAACAGCTCTGTGTTTGACATAGCTTTGTATGTTAGGCAGAGATCACCTCTGAGTAGGCGACAGCCAACAGAGTAAAGCTGTAGTGTCTTGAGATGGTCTGTGTATGGCATGTATTTGAGGCCGCTAATCCTCTGTGAGGTATTCCTGCAGGCTTTCCAGTTGTTGTAGAGGTCTTGTGAGGTACATAGCAAAAGGGGCATTGTACTCTATAATGGATCTAATGAGTGATGAGTAGAGGGGAACAATGACCTCTTTTATTCTGCAAGAGGCACAATTTGTGATGAGGTGCACCACGTCGAAGGATTTCCTGACTACTGTGGTGATGTGATTATCAAAGGAGAGTCTACTGTCCACCTGTGTCCCAAGGTCTCTTATCACACTTTCGGTGTTTAGTATACTACCACCTATGTTGTAGTTCATGGGTACAGTGTTTGTACCAAAGGGGATGACAATGCACTTTTTGGCACTGAGCTTGATGCCATGACTTTGACACCGGGCATCTGTCTCAGTGAGGCCCTTTAGTAGGACGTCCACATCGTTAGTAGTCTCAATTATGGCTCCTAGTTTGCAGTCATCTGGGAACTTCATTAGCCAGACACCTTCCATGTTAACCTGTATTTCAGGGAAGTAGATACAAAACAGGACAGGACCCAGGACTGAAACCTGTAGTACTCCACTTGTCACTGGTCCGAAGTCGGACTTGGAGTCTGCTACTTTCACAGTGTAGGTTGAGTCAGTGAGCCAGCTGGCAACCCATCTTGTGACATAAGATTTATACCTAGTTTAGTGGGTTTATCCATAATTCCAGAGTGGGGGATGATGTCAAAAGCCATGGCAAGATCTAGATAGTCTGTGTGAACCACCTTACCCTTGTCTACGGCTTTGGTGACTGCTTCAAAGAAGTCTATCAGGTTTAGGAGACATGATCTGCCTTTTACAAACCCAAAATGGTTGTGGTCCAGAGTTTGGAGATTACCAATGTCTTTGTTTATAAGTTCCATGATGATACATTCCATGGCCTTGCAGACCAGGCTCATCAGGCTAATGGGGCACTAGTTCCCGGGGTCTGTGGTGGCTCCCCCCTTGTGTAGTGGGATAACCGTCGCTGTGTGCCATTCAGCAGGCACAAAGCCTGAGGTGAGGCTATGATTGAATATGGTACGTAGGTGTGGTGACAGTTCGTTCTGTAGTTCGTGTAGAACGCAGCCTCGGATGTAATCTGGTCCCATGGATGCTGTGTTCCTGGCTTTGGAGAGTGGTTTTTACCTGTGCAGCCATGATGACAGCAACTTTGCATTCTTCCGGAATACAGATGTGCTCTTTCATGGGTGAGAGGAGGGTAAAGTTAGCACTGATCCTATCTGCCAGGCTGTTGGCAATATCAGTTGGGTCTGTATATTTAATGCCAATGTGCTGTAACTCAAAGCAAATCTGAGTGTTGCCATTGAGATTCTTGACATAGCTATAGAATGCTTTGTGGTTGTCTTTAGAATCAGTGTCGACTGTTTTCGCAACTAGCTTTGGAGGATTTTATCAGAGATCGCAGCTTCTTCCTGAGGCTGACCAGGGAGCTCCTCTACTCATGAGATTTTTCCCTCTTTTGCAACCGTTTCTTCCTTCTGTTGTGCAGTTCGTTTATGGCAGGGGACCACCAGACTGGCTTCCTTTTCTTGGAGGATAGCGTCTTGGTTCTGTTTGGGATAGCACGATGCATACACTCATGTAAGCGCTTATATAAAGTGCAATTGTGAAGGATTCAGTAGTCGTAACAGTATTGTCCATCTGCATGGGTGTCCTGAAGTTCAGCATTTCGGTCTTAAGAAGCATGAAGTTGGCTTTGGAGACATTTTTTAACATGGTTTCCTTAAAGGGGGGTGGGTCCAGAATGTGGATATGTAGGGTAATTAGCTTATGGTCAGATGGGACCAATGAGGTGTTGACTTCAGGTGTGGAACACCAGTCACACAGGACAAACCAAACCCCATAATCAACACAAATAACCACAAAGTTAGCTAAATGCTACTCAATGCCAGAAGTCTCAACCTCCAGATGCACACACTCGAGGCACATCTCACTATGGAGAATATTGATATCTGTGCAGTAACAGAAACCTAGTTCAAGGCTCCAGAGAGCACACCAGCACTACCAGGATACTACTCATTCCATACCTTACAGCATCAGGACCTGGATCACAGCACATAGGATGGGGCTGTATCCATATTCATCAAGGATACCTACACCTCTCTCTACATGCTCTGTACAGGATATGTACCCAGCACAGCAACATTCTTCACACTCCACAGGGGTGGGGCCACAAAAACCCCTTGGCATTCATGCTCTATGAGGTTGACGAGTCTGATCTTTAAGGCAATGGAGCCAATCATAACAGAAGTCAACAATAAAGAGATTGTGAACCTTCAGACAGTTGAGCACACCAAGTTTGGCTTCATCATATGCAGATCACGCCTCCTGAACTGGGTGGATTTCTTTGAGACCGTTACCCAGGCTACAGATGATTGAAATGAGCTCAACACAGCCTACCTATACCTCACTACAGCCTTTGACACCATTCCCGAGTCAGGTATCATAGATGAACCCACCAACCTGGGCATGAATCTTTTAGTTATGTACTTACCATAACTTTGGATGTATGGGATCCATCTCGCCTACATTCATAACTGATGGGTTCGGAGCCGATCCGTCGGCTCCGACTCGGCCACTATACACTAGAACGAAAGTGTCTCATTGGCTGGGCTACCCCTTATCCCATAATGCACCACGCCTGCTTCCCCAGATCTTGTTTGTTCGCTTTCATACATGCATACAGGTACAGAACACATACCAATAACTGTAACCAACCAGAGCCCTTCCAGAGGAGAGCTTAGCAAGATCAATATTTCCTCCAAATCCAAAAGGTAGGGGAAGGAGGGTGGGTATGTATAAATGTAGGCGAGATGGATCCCATACATCCAAAGTTATGGTAAGTACATAACTAAAAGATGTAATGGGATCCTATCTCGCCTACATTCATAACTGATGGTACAGCATGTCCCTAGCACCTAAAACCCCAGGTGGCTCACTGGAACACACTCCTGAGAACTGCGGAACCAAAAGAAGCTCTGCCTCGGGAAGCCACATCAACCTTGTAATGAGAAATGAAGGTGTGCGGAGAAGACCAAGTAGCAGCCGCACAAATATCATCTATTGAAACTTTGGAGTGAAAAGCTACAGAGGTGGCCATAGCCCTGGTAGAATGAGCTTTGAGTGGGAAAGGCAACTATCTGCCTGACTGGGAATAAATGAAAGAGATGCAATCCTTAATCCATTTGGCAATGGTGGTTTTGGCAACTGGTAGACCTAACCTATTCTCCGCAAAGGACACAAACAGTTGGTCAGATTTTCGTGTCTGAGTGGTCCTATCTAAGTAAAAACGCAGTTGCCTGTGAACATCCAACTGTTGGAAGGTATATTCTGCTCTATTAGAAAAATTTGGAAAGAAAACTGGGAGCTCCAATGATTGCTGAATGCATAAAGGGGATGCTACCTTAGCTACCTTAGGCAAAAAGGATGGATTCAATCTAAGGGAAACACTGTCTTTGTGAAAAATCAAATAAGGAGGGGAAGAACAGAGAGCCTGAAGCTCTGAAACCCGCTTAGCAGAAGTTATTGCCACTAGAAAGGCAGTTTTCCACGACAGGAATTTTATATCACAAGTGGCTGCAGGCTCAAAAGGACGGGCAGTTAAAGAGGCCAGAACTAAATTTAAGTCCCAAGGGGGCACGGGATGAGCCATAGGAGGCCTGAGGAGCCAGGGTCCCTTAAGAAAGGACTTGCAAAGTCTGTTAGCCATTAAAGAAGGCTCTATAGCAACATGAAAATTAGATATAGCCGCCAGTTGAACTTTAAGTGTGGCGACTGAAGAGCCTGAATGAAACAATGAAGCTAGAAATTCCAAGACCTGCGGAACTGGGGCCGTAAGAGGATCAGCCTCGCTGCTGGGCCCAACAAACAAACCTTTTCCATTTGCTGGAATACAGCTTAACGGTAGACGGCTTGTGGGAAGAGGACAAGATGTGCATCACTTCCGAAGAAAGAGAAAGATCTCTAACTAAGGATGGAAGTGGAGTAACCAAGCAGCCAGTCTCAACGACCGGAGGGACGGATGAGAGTATCCCGACTGATTGGACAACAGACCCGGCACTGGGTCCAGAATCCAGGGGCCCTGTACCGCATAATTCTGAAGGAATGGGAACCAAACCTGATGGGGCCAATGTGGGGCGACCAAAGTCATGTGGCACCTGACATGAAGAGCCTTCTGAATCACCCTCGGGAGAAGGGGAATCGGGGGGAAGGCATAAAGCAGACCCGGGGGCCAATTGTGGGCTAGAGCATCCCTGGGAGACTGCCCCTGTGAGGGTGTCAGAGTGAAAAACTCTCTGCACTTCACATTGTTGGGGCTGGCGAACAAGTCGCAACAAGGGAGACCCCATTTGGCGAAGATCTGCGCAGCCACTCTATTAACAGGAGAGTCCTGCTGAGCCTGTCTGCAATCACATTGGCTTTTCCCGGAATGTGCGTGGCTACTAAGAAACGTCGAGAGGCTATGGCCCAGCGCCATACTCTCATGGCCTCCCTGCAAAGGGGGTAGGACCTGGTTCCGCTCTGCTTGTTTATGTGCCAAACTACCGGCATGTTGTCGGATAGAATCGCAATAGTACCTTGGGGGAGAGTATGATGAAGTGCTTGTAAAACCAGAAGCACCGCTCTCATTTCCAGGATATTGATGTGAAGGTGCGCTCATAATCCTGCCAAGTGCCTTGGACAGACCTGTCCAGATAATGACCCCCCCACCCTATCTGGGAGGCGTCCATGATCACTGTGGCAACAGGGGGCTGAAGGGCGAAAGCACGCCCCGGTCCAGGTTGGACCGACATAGCCACCAACGGAGGTCCCGACGACAACTGTCCGTAATCAGAACCAGGTGGCTCAAGGGAAGTTCTTGGTATGACCATTGAACCGATAATAGCCATTGCAGCACCCACATGTGCAGCCTGGCTAACGGCACTAGGAGGATAGCTGCAGCCATCGTGCCCAATAACTGAAGAATCTGTCTGGCAGGAACTCGAGATTTGGGTAACAAATTTAGAACCTGTGATTGTAGAACCTGAATTCTCTCTGATGGCAAAAATGCCCGCATCCTTTTTGTGTCTAACTCTGCGCCTATAAAGGTGATACGCTGAGATGGCCGCAGCACAGATTTTTTCCAATTGAAAGTGATTCCCAGCGAGAGACCCAAGGTTAGTGTGGCCATCAGCACTCGAATCAGTAGATGCTTGGAGGTGGCAGTGAGGAGCCAGTCATCAAGATAGGGAAATACTTGGAATCCTAGACTTCTCAAGTGAGCTGTCACCACTGCCAGACACTTGGTAAACACCCTGGGGGCTGTGGTGAGACCAAAGGGCAGTGCACGAAACTGGAAATGACTGGTTCCTAGGCGGAAGCGTAAATGACTCATGGACTCTTGATGTATCAAAATGTGATAGTAAGCGTCCTTGAGGTCTATGGAGCACATCCAGACATCCTTCTCCAATAACGGGAGAATGGACTGAAGGGTGACCATCCGGAACTTGGACTTCTTCACAAAACGATTTAAAGAGCTTAGGTCCAAAATGGGCCTTACGTCCCCTGTCTTTTCGGCACCAAAAATAATCTTGAGTAAGTTCCTGATCCGATCTGGTCGGGGACGGCTGGATGACCCCTTTGCTTAGCAGCTTTGAAACTTCTACGGCTGCCAGATCCCGCTGACTGGGTGGCACGTCCGGGATTCTCCTTGTAGGAGGAGGGGGCTTGAAAAAGGGGAGGAGGTAGCCTCCGGTTACAATGCGAAGCACCCACTGATCCTTGGTTATCTATTCCCAAGCCTGTGGGTGTTTCGCAAAACGACCCCCGACCGGCTCCGGAGAAGCACAGCCTGGCCACATTCTAGGGATGGTGAGGGTAGGAGGAACCACGAAAGAAGTCGCGGTCTCCAGAGTTATGGGGGCCTCTGCCACCTCTAGGGCAGCGTCTTCCTGAATCCCCCCCCTGCCTCTGGAGGGGGGATCACTCGGTGGAGTAGAGAAGAACTTTTGGGATTTCCTGAACCACATTTTCCCTCCTCTCTGGGCCTTGGGATAAGGTCTAGAGGGAGCGGAAAAACAGGCCCCAACGGAAGTCAAGGTCTTGCCCTCCTGCTCGCACCGAGTAAGTGTGTCCTTCACCTTGGGTCCAAACAAAGAAGACCCATCAAAGGGCGTGAAGGAAGACTTAAAGGCCTCCATGAAGTGGACACAAGCGTAACCAGGCTTGTCTCCTAAGAGCCACTCCTGTGCCCGCTGCTCTACTCGCCCCTTCGGCTGCATAGGAAATGAGCCTCATGGACGAGTTGACAATAGAAGATAGGGTAGTCATCTGGGCGCCTACGGTCTGTGCTAACTGCTCAGGAAGGGTACCCACAAGGGACTCTCCTAACTCCTTGAGGAGGTCCCTTTGGAGCCTTGCAAAATGACAGAGATAGTACAGCAACCGCAGGGTAAAGGTCGCTGAAGAAAGTGCTTGCATCTATCCATGCTCCTAGAATCCTTATTAGGAGGATGAATAGACGTTGAAGCCTCTGCCACGTCCTGCTGAGTGGCAGATGCCACCACCATAGCATCAACTGCAACACCCTTAGTGAGGAATTCCTTCTGGGGAGCGGCTGAAAGAAACTTATTAGGCCTGGCAGGCACCGCGGTTCCGCTGTATCAGGATGTTCCCACACCCTCAGAGAGATTAGATCTAATAACTCGTCGAAGGGTGGAGACACCCTGGAGGAGGAGGGCTGGGCCCCGAAGGCCTTGAGGAAAACTGACTCCTCAGCGGTAGGGGCTTTGGATTGCCAATCGCCTCTCTGTCTCAATATCTCAAGGATATCCGAGAAGGAGACATCATCCGAGGACGATTTAGGGGACCCCTCCACATCATCGAGGTCAGTATCTGAAGTGACGGATTCATCTTGGGAATCAACGTGCTTCCTCTTACACAGTTTCTTCCTTGGGGGTTCATCCGAAGCAGATTCAGAAGGACCCCCCGGAAGAAGGGAACCCTCTAAGGGGTTATCCTCAGGCCCTGGGGCCCCACTGTCATGGGAAAGAATGTCTCCAGAGGCACCAGTACCCAAAACTTGGGACGGTGAGGTAGAAACCTGCTGAACCGGCAAGGTCATGGCCAGCGCACTCCTCATGGCCTCAAAAGCAGGACCTCCAGACTCTGCAGAGGGCACTTGCTGAGAGACCACGGCGGTACCGGGAATACCTGCGGCCGATGCTCCGAGGGGAAGACTGGGCATCGAAGAGGCGAGCTCCACAGTGTTGCCCTCGGCCCCCACCGAGGAAGACCCGGTACCAAACCCTGACACCGAGGACAGGGTAGGAATGAAGGTCAGAGCAGAGAAACTCCGAGGGTGTGCCTGCTCTGACTGGACGATTCCGCTGCGTTCTACCTGCACCGACTCCAACGGCTCCAAGGAGGTCGGAGGACGAATCAAATGCATGGGATGTGGAATCGGCTCCGAAGCCATGTGGGCTGGAGCTGAGATCATTTTAGTAAAAGCTGGGGACTGGATCAGCCTCTGGATAACCCTTATCCAAATCCGAATCCGACAACCTAGAGGATTTGGAGGAAACAGATTGGGGCCGAGAAGACTTCTGCCTCAGCTCCGATAAAGCAGGGGATCGGCTTCGAAAGGGTTCCAGCACTATCGGAGCCGAGACCGGAACCGTTTGCAACAGTGTCGGTGCCGAAGGAGGCTCCGGAGCCGAGGGGGAAGAGTCTGAGCTGCACACCTCCAACGGCTCCGAGACCAAAGGAGCCGAAGTAGGTGATTGGCCTCTCTATGCACTAACCTGCGGCTCCGAGACCAATGGAGCCGAGGGAAGAAGCTCCGAGGCAGACCCTTCAGCCATCGGCTCCGAAGCCATTGGAACAGAGGAAGAAGTCGTCGATCCCAGTTTCTTAGCTGTCGGGTCCGACAGACTGGTCGGAGCAGACGATCTATGCTTCTTGGGTGTCGGGCCCGACGGACTGGTCGGAGCCGACGATCTCTTCTTTTCAGAAGCTGGAGATGAAGCCAAAGCTTCCTCAAATGAAGGTTTAATCAGACCCCTCAGTATCAGCTTGTTTTTCTTCTCCTGGAGCACCCTGGAGGAAAAAGCGTGACACACACTGCAAATATCCTGTAAATGTTTAGGCCCTAAACAGTACACGCAGACAGCATGGCTGTCTGTAAGGGACATTTTATAATTACATTTTGCACACTTTGTGAACCCTGACTTCTGCTCCTTAGACATTTTGGATACAGTAGAAAAAACAGGTAACTAGAAAAAAAACAGTAACTAATGTATGGGCTAAAGCCTCTAACGGGCTTAGCCTGATAGAACAGGTCAAATACACAGAAGTAAGGAAATACATGGGCCAAAGCCCTCTAACTTAAACGGGCTTAGCCCGAAAACTATTTCAGTCACACAACAAGAAAATTAGATAGACATACAATGAGCAAAGGCCCTCTAACTTAAAGGCCTTGCCCAGTACACTAGTAGCGAAAAGAATAAAATTTAATTTTACACAAACTGACCACAAACGCGCACAAAGCTGTTAAAACAGCTGTTTGTTTAAATTCTGACAGAAACCCTAGTCAAAAAGACCAAAGGTCAAGAAAAAACACTTGGCTCCAGCCAAGTCGAGACCACGTCCGGCTTGAAAAGCGGCAAACGAGATCTGGGGAAGCAGGCGTGGTGCATTATGGGATAAGAGGTAGCCCCAGCCAATGAGAGACTTCGTTCTAGTGTATAGTGGCCGAGTCGGAGCCGACGGATCGGCTCCGAACCCATCAGTTATGAATGTAGGCGAGATAGGATCCCATTACATCCATGCATCACAAGATGGATTGCAAACTGGCTCACAGATAGATTCCATAAATTAAGAGTTGCTGGCTACATGTCAGACACTACACCGATAACAACTGGTGGCCTCCAGGGTTCAGTCCTGGGGTCCCTCCTGTTTGGTACAGACTTCTCAAATGTACATGCCAACACATGAGGGTTGTGGTTGACTAAGTTTGCTGGGAACTGTAAAGTGTTTGCCATAACAGATTCCCCGGATGACACAAATATTCTCCAGAAGGGACTCTATGAGACAGATGTGTGATGTCAGAATCATGGCATCAACCTCAATGTGGAGGAATGCATAGTGATCCCCTTTGGTGAAAACAAAGTACACGCAAACTACCACATAGGTGTTACCCCCTTAAAACTGACAAGGTAATAAGGGATCTGGGGACACAAGTAGACAGTCATCTTTCCTTTGACAACCATGTTGCCAAAGTGATTGGGAAATCCTATGTGGCCCACCTAATCAACAAAGGGTTTGCATCAGGATCCGAAGAGGTAGTGGTGGCCCTCTACTCTAAAGTCATCAGACCCATCATTGAGTACAATGCACCATTTTGGATATACTCGACTACACATATCCAACAGCTGTAGAGACTGCAGAGGTACCTCACCAAGAGGATTACTGGCCTCAAACAGTTGTGTTATGCAACACAATTGGTAAAACTAAATCTGTTCTTCGTTGCGTACCACCTACTCAGAGGCACACTCGGCCTAACATACAGAGCCATGTCCAACACATAACTGCTGAGCATGCTCCATCTACAGATAACAAAACTGAGTCGCCCTACACACTCCAGGGATATGAACCTCATCACAACAATGAATACAACATGCTGGTGGGATAGAGTACCATTCAAAAAAACATGTTTTACTGGAGAAACCACTTTATAAGAACACAGCAAAGCTTTCAGGCATAAAAACCCTTCCTCAGTGCATTGCAAATTGAATGTGAAAAACATAATGAATTTATACAGGGTCATCATCACATGACCAGCAGCCCAATGGTCATATGACACACATACAAACTTTAAAAAAATTTACAATATAATAATTACAATATAAAAAATTCTTAAAGTTACAACAATAACAATATTATTTCAGTCTGGTATATATTTAAAAACAAATTTTAAAGTAATAGGATCATTAAATCCTGGTACATGACCTGCTGCTAACCTACAACAACAACAATATTATTTCAGTTTAGTATGTTGTAAATATTTAAGAACAGGTTTTAAAGTAGTAAGGTCATTTAGTCCTGGTGCATGATCTGCTGCTAACCTAATTATCCATTCGTATTCCTTTAATTCAAGTAAATTATTAATGTCACCTCCACGTGGTGTGGGTTTAACTATATGAATAACCCTAAAAGAAAATCTATGTTGAACACCATTTTCAGCTATATGTTTATATAGTGCATTTGTGGCCACTGCTCTCCTTATTTCTGATTTATGCTCTACTATTCTATCTTTTAATTTTCTTGTAGTTTTTCCTATATAGAACGATAGGCACTGAAAGCAAGTGGCCATATAAACAACAGACGTAGTGGTACAAAAGGCTTTCAAATTAAAGGAGTACAACTTATTTGTTACAGGGTGTCTAAATTGATTACTAGTTTGGTCAATAATGTCTGGGCAGCATGAACAGTTAAAACATTTATACGTACCAGGATTAACAATGGTAGCAGTAGAATGAAAATTAAAATCCTTATAGCAAAGTTTTTGTTTTATGGTTTTCATATTTCTGTATGAGAAATATGTTCTATCATCTAAAACTTTCTTAACATTCATACAAGCCATAAGAATCAACCAGTTCTTCTGTATGACTTGTTTGATCAAATGTGTTTTAGCATTAAAAGATGTAACAAACCTAATTTTAGTACTCTGTTGCTTGTTCTCAATCCTATTAGTTCCTTCTAAATAGGGATACCATCCTTAAACCTATCTATCAACTGCAATCTTATTTTTTACATCAGTTAGCAACCTGCTATCATAGCCACTAGATGTAAAATCCATATACATGTTTTCAAGCTGTAAATTAAAATTTGAATTCTCTGTATTTAACTTACTCACTCTGCCAAACTGAGAAGTAACTATACTCCTAAATACATGTGGTGCATGCATACTGTTATAGTGCAAATAACGTCCCGAGTGAACTTGCTTCTGATAAATACTGGTATGAAACAAGCTTTCCGACCTATGTAACATTAGATCTAAGAACACTATTTTCTCTTCTGAATATTCCATCTTAAACTTCAGAAAATTCGTTGTGTTATTTAAATAATCTAAAAATGCATGTGGTTCTAACTGGGTTCCATTCCAGATCATAAAACAATCGTCTACAAATCGTTGGTAAAATACAATGTTGTGAGCAAACTGACTATTATCATTTAATAAAAATTTCTGTTCCCAACAGTATAAAACCATGTTGGCATATGTATTTGCTGCAGACGTTCCCATAGCAACCCCCGATAATTGTAAATACAGTTGTTTATTAAACAAGAAAATATTATTGCTTAAAACCAAATCAAGTAGAGTACATATAGTTTCTACCTTACGTGATGTTAAGGAATGCTGTTTCATCAAAAATTCTCTAATACAGTCAATTCCAAAATCATTGGGTATCACTGTAAAAAGTGAAACTATATCTAGTGTGACTAACAGCATATTTCCTTCAAATGTCTCTCTAGCTTTAGATGTACGATACCATGTTCGTAATTTCAACAAAAGGTCCATAGTATCTTTTAAGACTGTAGTACAGCCATCTAAAAAGGGGTAAAGTTGTTTCTGTAGATATATGGATATTGGCTCAGTAAGCCAACCCCCACCAGATACTATAGGTCTCATGGGGGGGGGGGGGTTAATGACATGTATTTTAGGAACGCCATAAAGGCACGGTATAACAGGACATGAAACAGTAAAGAAGTTAAACAAATCTATGTCAATATCCTCATATATTTGTAATTCATATATTGCCATGTTGATGTTACGGATACATTTCTTAACATCATTATTATTAATACATTTAAAAGCTGTAGTATCATTAAGCAAACAATACTGAGTCAATATAATTGGCTTTGTCCATAAGTACAACAACATTTCCCTTGTCTGTAGATTTAATTATGATGTCATCATTTATAATTAATGATTTAAGTGCCATATACTCTTGGTGAGATAAATTAAACTGCTTACATGATACAGAATTATTGTATAATTCTCTAATTTCTAGTTCACATATGTCATGAAAGGCAGTTAGCACAGGTATATTACTAGGAATGAAAGTGCTACGCCGTTTGCATAAGCCTTCAACAGTACAAGTATTACCAAAAAGCATTTTAAGTGTCACAGTCCTTACAAAAAGTTTGAGGTCAGTTAGTATATGTACTAAATCGTCAAATCGTGGATAGAGTACCATCCCAGAAACTTGCCATACTGTGGAACAGAGTCGCAATGTACATCAGACAGAGCCCCTCGCTGACACTCTTCAATAGGAACCTTGATGAGTGGATGAGAAACGGACAATTCATGCCAGCCATCACATCAGCAGCCCCACTAGAAAGGGGCTTAGGGTACTAACTATAAGAACGAGGGCTTGGGAGACTAGCCAATGGGGTGGTGAAAGCTGCACAACTTGCCTAGGATTTTGAAGGATGAGTGAAAGCTGCCAAAAAAAAACTTTT